>NW_007006384.1:0-891 GCF_000164805.1 Carlito syrichta
TGCTGAGATGAGGTAGGAATGAGGAACGCTGCTATTTCAAAAAGGCTGCTTGAATCTGTTGTTTCCTAAAACCTTTTATAAGGATGCCACACAGAGTGTGATGCTGGGCATTTAAGATAAGGAATTTTTATGGCATGGCCACTAGATACAAGTCATCCATTATATCTGGTCCTCTTCCAACGCCAGGGGAAAATATTCTGAAAGGCATTTCTATTTATTTATTTTTTATTTTATTTTATTTTATTTTATTTTTTGTCATTGTCTCTCTCTGTCCCCCAGGCTGGCATATAGTGGCACATTCATAGCAGACACTGCAACCTCAACCAGCTGGGCTCAGGTGATCCTTCCACCTCACCCTTCCAAGTAACTGGAACCACAGGCATGCACCACCACACCCAGCTAATTTGTTGATTTATTGTAGAGATGAGGTCTCGCCAGGTTGTTCAGGCTGGTCTTGAACCCCTGGTGTCAGGCAGTCTTCTTGCTTCTGCCTCTCAGAGTGCTGGGATGACAGGTGTGAGTCACTGCACCCAGCTTCAATTGTTTATTATACTCCATTTAGTCTTATGCACTGAATTTTTGAACTTGATCTTTATGTAAAAGATTGAACCAACAAAATTAAACTTTAGAAATATTTAATGCATTAGATAAAGAGAAGAGAAAGATTTTAATTTTTAGCTACCAAGTTTAGTATGGGTGAGATAGGGCTTTTTCAGCAGCATTTAATATAAAAAAATGTTCTGCATATTTTTGGTCAAATGTAAGTCTAAGGATTAAAATGTGAAATTAAATGTTTGGTAGTGACTTCTGCCATGTGAATGGGTGTTGAGAAAGGACCAAGTATTCATTGAAAGGAACTTGTCTTGAGTCCCTTAATGTGCAAAATGTACC
>NW_007006385.1:0-838 GCF_000164805.1 Carlito syrichta
CAACAAACAGAAACCCAAATAAAAAGCACAATTCCATTCACAATAGCCAAAAAAAAATTGAAATACCTTGGCATGTTCCTAACCAGAGACGTGAAAGACCTTTACAAGGAAAACTACAAAGCACTGCTCAAAGAAATCAAAGTTGACACAAACAAATGGAAAAATATCCCATGCTCATGGATCGGAAGAATCAACATTGTGAAGATGTCCATCTTACCTAAGGCAATCTACAAATTCAATGCAATATCCATCAAATTACCAGCAACATTCTTCTCAGACCTAGAAAAAACAATCCAGGAATTCATATGGAAACACAAACGTCCAAGAATAGCCAGAAAAATCCTCAGCAAGAAAAACAAAGCAGGTGGTATCACACTACCAGACTTCAAACTTTACTATAAAGCTACAATCATCAAAACAGCTTGGTATTGGTATAGGAACAGGCATATAGATCAATGGAATAGAATTGAGATCCCAGAAGCAAAACCTCAATTTCTCAACCAACTCATCTTTGACAAAGCCTCCACCACCTACCACTGGGGAGAGGAGAACCTATTCAGTAAATGGTGCTGGGAAAACTGGCTGACCACATGCAGAAGATTGAAATAGGACCCCTATCTATCCCCATGCACAAAGGTTAATTCCAAATGGATCAGAGAGCTAAATGTAAAACCTCAAACCATAAGAACTTTAGAAAATGAAGGAAAAACCCTCATGGAAATCGGAACTGGCATCCAATTCCTGAACAAAACCCAAAACCCACAGCTCGTAAGAGAGAAAATAGACAAGTGGGACCTTATTAAACTGACAAGCTTCTGCAAAGCCAAAGAAACCATCA
>NW_007006386.1:0-776 GCF_000164805.1 Carlito syrichta
CCACTAGCTAGAAAAGATGACCTGGAGTCAGCCTAGACTTCATGGGTTATGGGCAAATTTGGTCACAAGACTAAAATCTCATCCAATGCTAGTATTAGATTTGGGGTTCTTAGGACAATCATGTTTTGGAGCAACTTGCTGAAAATGTAGGAGTTCTCATGACTCTCTCAGGGCATTTCTTTTGTTATCATGACTCACAGAAGTCACAGAAGTCTATAGTTAGGATCTCATTTTAAGGGAGCAATTGGATGCAAATCAGAAAAAGCAAAAATAGAGACACTTAAAGGGCCAGGTCAAGGAGGGCCCCAAATGGAAAACTTCCATTGCCTGCTTATCCTGTGGTGAGGGTGCACCCCTCTGGCTCCTGGATCTTTTGGCTCTTTGTCATTACATCATTAGCCTGGTTCTCAGGTCTATCTGATCATTGGCTGAAGGTCATGAGGGGCCTTCCAACTCTCACTCTTTGCTCTCCGTTATTGAGTGACACACCTGAGACTGTTGTTTTACCTCTTTATGAATCTATGGCCCAAAAGAACAGCAATCCCATTCCATCCTCCTGTTGCTGTCATATTCCCCAGTAGTCAATCCAGAGACAATGCACCTGCTATGCATCACCTATAGTTCAACCCCAACACTGCTGCTGAAATATCAACTCTTTCATACCTGATAGGTGCCCAGAAACCTGTCATCTTTTCACCTGCCAGCTGAGATTAAGTGTCACTGCTATATTGGGGGGTATTTGTCCAATCCCAGAAGTGACCTATACTTTGGGCTTT
>NW_007006387.1:0-1055 GCF_000164805.1 Carlito syrichta
TGGAAAAAATAAGTCACCATCAATTCTTTTTAAAATGAAAGTCTAAGGCCAGGCACAGTGGCTCATGCCTATATCCCAGTACTTTGGGAGGTTGAGGTGGGAGGATCTCTTGAGCCCAGGAGTTTGTGACCATCCGAGGCAACACAGTCTCTACAAAAAAATAAAACCTTAGCTGGGTGTGGTGGCATGTGCCTGTAGTTCCAGCTACCTTGGGAGGCTGAGGCAGAAGGATTGCCTGAGCCCAGGAGGTCGAGGCTGTGATGAGTTGTGATCATGCCACGGCACTCCAGCCTGGGCGACAGAGTGAGATCCCAATTCAAAAGACAAATAGATAAATAAATAAATGGAAGGGCTAGAGTTAGGTAGAATTTTAGCTCTCACTATCAGGATTTGATAAGGTTTTTGTACTCTCTGTAGGTTCCAAGTCAGTCTGTGCGATGGGGGTCTCCAATTTCAGTCACAGGGCTCCTCTATATGATGGGTTCCTCCCACCACAGTTGGCAGAGGGTCCATTTCTTAGGTGAGATGGGCCCCCGGGAGCTAAAGAGAAATACTAAAAGGCTCTGGACCAGTTTCTAAACTCTTTTTTTTTTTTTTTTTTTTTTTTCCATTAATCAGTAGTTTTTATTATGGTTTTGTGGGGTACAGTTAAGGGTAGGTGTACAATGACGTTTCATTCAGGCACCCTGAAAATAAAAAGTGTTTTCCCATCCCCCGACAGATATTTGCTACTGTTAATCCCATCCCCCTCCCCCCCATAGTTTCCCAGTACCATCCGTCATTTTCTCATAGTATTGCATTGGATGTTCAAGGTCCATTATATGAGTGAAAACATGTGATATTCGGATTTTTGTTTTTGTGAGAGGTCACTCAGTATTATAGACTCTAGTTCCATCCAGGTTGCAGCAAAATTCATGATTTTTGTTCTTTTTTATGGCTGCGTAGTATTCCATCGTGTATATGTACCACATTTTTTTTAATCCAGTCCTCTTTTGATGGGCAGCATGGTTGTTTCCAGGTTCTTGCTATTGTGAACGATGCTGCGATAAACATAC
>NW_007006388.1:0-773 GCF_000164805.1 Carlito syrichta
GAGGCTGCTTCTTTTCCCTTTCACAGTTGGAAGAGGTTATGCTCTGCTTCAGGTAATTATTTTTTTGGAGGATCTTTCAACGCATTTGCCCATTTCATGAATGGTGATTTGCAAGTGCACCTGCCACACTTCCCTGAGTACTCAGCAGTTTTTACCCAAAACGGCATGACTTCCATGCCCACCCTTCCCACTCACCTGATCTCAAGTGACTTTTTATTGTTTCTCTGGATAAAAAAGTCCTCAAAGGGAAATATTTTGCTGATGTGGAAGAGGCCAAACAAATGAACAAAAGGCAGAAACTCTAAAAGGCTTCAAGGTGGACTAGTTCAAAAACTGTTCTAAGCAATGGAAAAAGCATCTCAATAGGTGTATTGTATCAAACAAAGAGTACTTCAAAGGTGAGACTGAAGTTTTAACATGTAAGATTAAATATGTAATAATTTTTTGTAAGTAAATTCCTATATTTAGAAGGGGGCTCCTCTCTTGTACCTCTGAAGTAGAACATTGTTAGTGTGTCTCTGGCCTTGTCAGCTGAAAGCAAACCACTCCTGGTGGACATTAGGACCAGGTGTGTAGAAAAATCATCCTCCAGATTAGATCAGAAGCTGCACATCAGTGCCAGGGAATGTGTTAATTTACTGCAGCCATGAAGCTGTGCCATCTGGCACAGCAGCTGCAATCGAAGTCACCTTGGTTAAGCTTATGCCAACCCACTGCCATTCTTCAAGATCTATCTGTCTTCTGCATAGACCAGGACAGGAGAGTGAATGGGG
>NW_007006389.1:0-2446 GCF_000164805.1 Carlito syrichta
CGCCTGGGCAACGAGACCTCACCTCTACAATAAATTAAAAAATCAGCTGGGCGTGGTAGTGCATGCCTGTAATTCCGGCTACTTGGAAGGCTGAGGTGGAAGGATCACCGGAGCCCAGCAGGCGAGGGCTGCGGTGGCCGAGAGTGGCCACTGCACTCCAGTCTGGGCGACCGAGTGAGACTCCAACTCAAAAAAAAAAAAAAAAAACAAAACCAAACAGATGAGAGTCAAGAAAGTACAGACGGACAAGGTGAACAATTAAAAAGCCAGCTGATAGAGCTGAGGAAAGACAGAAAATAAAAACACCACAATGATGTGATGGCAGCCATTAATAAAACAATGCTGAAGGACAGAGGAATTGGCACATCTAACAACACTACTCTGAGTGGACTTCTAACCTAAACAAATGAAATCCACTTAGATGCAATAAAAAAGCAAACAGACATTGCTAAACAACAATGGAACACCACGGAAATGTTCAGAAAAATGACAGAATACAAGAGAAAACAAATTACAGCAATTAGAGAAACTACAAAAAATACAGAGAACATTAGCTATAGACCATTTTGAATAAATGCACATAGCCTCTGATCCTGCAATTTCACTTCTTAAAATGTATTCTACATATATACCTGCACAAAATTCACAAAAATATGTGAAGTATGGCAACAAAATGAGAAACGAAAATAACCTAGAAGTTCATCATTTAAATACATCATGATATCGTCACATGATTATTATCCACCTGTCACCCCTCCTGTTCAACATAGTGTTGGAAGTCCTAGCTAGAGCGATCAGATAAGAAAAGGAAATCAGGGGCATCCAAATAGGAAAAGAGGAAGTCAAGTGATCCTCTTTGCTGACAATCTGATTCTATACCTCGAAAATCCAAGAGAATCTGTCACAAACCTTCTTGCACTGATAAAGGACTTCAGCAAAGTCTCAGGGCACAAAATCAACGTCCACCAACAAGCAGGCAGAGAACCAGATAAAAAGCACGATACTATTCGCAACAGCCACACAAAGAAATAAAATGCTTTGGCATCTTCCTAACCAGAGAGGCAAAAGGCCTTTAAAACAACCAAAACTACAACACATTGCTCAAAGAAAGCAAAGAGGAAAAAAATAAATGGAAAATTATCCCATGCTCATGGATAGGGAGAATCAACATCATCAAGATGTCCAACCTACCGAAGGCAATCCACAGATTTAACACAATACCCACTAAATTAACCAGCATCATTCTTCTCAGACCTGGAAACAAGACAGAAATTCACATGGAATCATAAGCAACCACAAATAGTTAAAACAATCCTCAGCAAAAGAAACAAAGCACGAGGTATCAACTTTCCGGACTTTAAACTTTATTATAAGGCTACAATAATCAAAACATTCTGGTATTGGTACAAGAACAGAAATGTAAACCAATGAAACAGGTTAGAGATTCCAGAAGCAAAACCTCAAATTCTCAACCAACTCATCTTTGGACAAAGCCTCCACTAACAACCCCTGGGGAGAGAAAAACTTATTCTGTAAATGGTGCTGGGGAAACTGGCTGACCACATGGAGAAGATTAAAGCAAGACTCCTACCTATCACCACACAAAAATAAACTCTAAAGGGATCAGAGACCTAAACAAAAAACCTCAAACTATAAGAACCTTAGAAATGCAGATATCCTTATAGAAACTGGAAATGGCAACCAAAACTCCAAATGCCCATGCCACAAGAGATAAAATAGACAAGGGGGACCTCATCACATTGAAAGGCTTCTGCAAAGCAAAAGAAACCATCACGAGAGTGGGGAGACAGCCCACAGAATGGGAAAAAATATTTGCCAACCATATATCTGAAAAAGGTCTAGGATTTAGTATCTAAAAGGAACTCAAATGTGCCACAAAGAAAAAAAATAATAATAGCCATATTAAAAAGTGGGCAATCGGTGCCTCAGCCTGTTATCCCAGCACTTTGGGAGGCCGAGGCGAGAGGATTGCCTGAGCCCACAGGTTCGAGACCAGCCTCAGCAACTGTCAAGACCTTGTCTCCACAATAAATCAGAAATTATCCGAGTGTGGTAGCATGCACCTGTAGTTCTGGCTACTTGGAAGGCTGAGGCGGAAGGATCGCCAGAGCCCAGCAGGTTGACACTGGGGTGGCAGTGAGTGTGCCACTGCATTCCAGCCTGGGCAATGGAGTGAGATTCCAACTCAAAAAAAAGGGGAGGGGCAAAAGATATAAATAGACACTTCTCAAAAGAAGACATATGAGCAGCCAACAAGTACATTAAAAAAAATTTTCAGCCTCACTAATCATCCAAGAATTGCAAATTAAAACCAGACTGAGATACCACCTAAGTCCAGTCAGGATGGCCAGCATCAATAACTCAAAAAACAACAGATGCTGGAGAAAGATGTGCAGAAAAGGAAACATTTCTACAGCGTTGGTGG
>NW_007006390.1:0-889 GCF_000164805.1 Carlito syrichta
ATTCAGGCTGAGGTGAGTGGATTGCCTGAGCCCGCGGGTTCGAGACCCACCTGGGCAGCGAGACCTCATCTCTACAATAAATCAAAAAATCAGCTGGGCGTGGTAGCGCATGCCTGTAATTCCGGCTACTCGGAAGGCTGAGGCGGAAGGATCGCCGGAGCCCAGCAGGTTGAGGCTGCGGTGGCCGGGAGCGGCCACTGCACTCCAGTCTGGGCGACAGAGTGAGACTCCAACTCAAAAAAAAAAAAAAAACCCTACAGGAGGCACTGAGAGTGGCAGGTGGGTGAAGAATCCACACCTTTAGGCACTATGGCAAGCAGTTTTTTAATCAAAGAAATCAAGCTAATTATTCAAATCCCTATATGGTGAGTACAATCATATTGACTGAGTGATGACTTCATTGTTTTCAGCTATGATTGGTCACCTGAATTCCATAACTCATTGCTGGTAATATGCATACCCTTAGGAGACAACCTTGGTCAGAGGCCACTCCCCAAGGGAGGGGGCAGGGAGAGGCCAGGTATAAATGGAAACAGTCTGAACAAAGCTTCACACTAGAGCAAATGATAATAACAGATGAGATTTGAACCTAGGTCTTTGTGATGCTGTGCTAACACTGATATCCATTCAGCCACACCATGTTTCTTCTAAATATATACATGAGAAATTTTGCTTTTTTCCAGTTCATACTGGGAAGAGAGGGAAGGAACTAGAAGGGCACAGTCAATATTTCCTGATACTATAATAATGATAATAATAACAAACACTTCCATCGTAAGTAAAATGCACCTGGGACTGTGTTAAGTAGTCTAGATATGTGGCTCATCTAATTACCTCACTAGTCCAGAGTGGTCTTCTGTGTGAGTCTCCTTACTGTCTAGATGAGTAA
>NW_007006391.1:0-785 GCF_000164805.1 Carlito syrichta
TGGCTAGCCAGCTGACTTAACTAGGTGACTTAGCTAACTAGCCAGGTGTCTAGCCAGTTGATTTAAGAAGCAAGCTATCTTGCTAGCTAGCTAGTTAGGCAGCTTACTTAACTAGGTGACTCAACTATCTAGCCAGCGGGCTAGATATCTGACTTAACTATCTAGCGACCTAGCTAGCCAGGTGTCTAGGCAGCAGACTTAACTAGGTGACTTATACAGCTAGCTAGCTGGCTAGCAGGCTGACCAGCTGTCTTAACTAGCTAGGTACTTTTGTAGCCTGCTGACTTGCCAGCTGACTTAACTACCCAGCTCCTTAGCTAACCAGAAAGCTAGTGAGCTGACTTAACTAGGTTACTTAACTAGATAGCCAAATAGCTAGCCAGCTGACTTAACTAGCTAGCTTCCAAGCTAGACAACTGGCTAACCAGCTGACTTAAATCGCTGACTTAACTAGATAGCAAGCTGACCTAACTAGCTTACTTAACCAGGTAGGTACTTAGCTAGAAACCTGAATAAACTAGCTGTCTTAACAATCTAGCTACCTAGCTAGCTATCAAGCTATCCAGCAGCCATAACTATCTGACTTAACTAGCTATCCAGCTGACATAACTAGCTGACTTATATAGCTAGTGTCCTAGACAGCCAGCTGACTTAACTAGCTGAATTAACCAGCTAGCCAGCTGCCTAGCCAACTGATTAAATAGCTCACTACCTAGCTAGCCAGTTGGCTAGCCAACTGACTTAACGAGCTGACTTAACTAGCTAGCTACCTAGCTAGCCAGTTG
>NW_007006392.1:0-656 GCF_000164805.1 Carlito syrichta
CAATCTTGTTAGTGATTCTGTCCATTGTCTTTTTTACATAATACTTAATTCACTTTCACAGAAATGCCCCAGGTGAGTACAACTCTCTCCAGTTTGAAGATTATATTTTATGAAATCATTCAGGGATTAAAGTTTCCAACTTTGATGAACCGGTCATCACTGCAATGCCAAACATCATTTTCTGGTACTTGCTTACAAATAGATGTTTAATGGGTCAAGTAGAAAAGTAGGGATCAGTGCAGGTGCTTCCTCTAGGTGGAGCGCACTTGGTATCCACCCCCAGTAGTACCATTTGCTTGCACTATACGTGGTTTTTCACAGAGAGCAATGTCTCACTGCTGCAGAATTGACTGTAATTTCTGATTCATTCGAAAGGTTCTCTACTGAGAGTATGTGCATGATTACTCCTGCAAAACTGCTTGTCTTAGGATGTTGTCATTGCCTCTAGCTATAATAATAGGAAGAGGAGATGTGCTCAGGTGTAAGAATTGAGGAAATATGTTTCACTTAACAGAGACCTTATCAGAGTCCAGTGGAAAGCAGCGACTGCTTTCTAGTGAAACTTCCCCAGATGGAGCTGCTTGACCTACTGAACACAGAGGTATTTTTCACCTTTGCTTGTTCAGGAAGCAGCACCACTGCTTCTGCAGTCCTTC
>NW_007006393.1:0-828 GCF_000164805.1 Carlito syrichta
AAAAAAAAAAAAGGAGAATAACAAGACAGGCCATGCCACCAGAAGCCTTATCCACTTTGTCATTCTTACTACCATTTTTTTCAGAGTCATTCATTTCCATTTGTATATAGCTGAGATCAAATAATGGTTCTGATACTTATTAGCTATGTGTTACTTTTCGAGAGCCATCTAATCTCTAGGAAATTTTGATTTTTTGTAAGATATTGTCTAATCATAGGATTGTTAAGAGAATTAAATGTAGTAACACATATAAAGCCTTTTGGCACATCAAAGATATTCATTAAGTATTCATTTTTTATTACAATAAATTGTTATTATTATAGATTTTTTTACATTCTCTAAATGGCTGCATGGTTTTTCATTAAAGTTGATGAAGATGATATAAAATTAATTAATAGAATAGGCCAACATTTATTGAAATATTTTATATTCAAGATATTGTATTAGAAATTATGACAATGGAATAAACAGAAACAATTATAACAATAAACAGAAACAATTATAACAATTAAAACAGAGACAAAATATAAACTATAATGACATAAGCACAACAAATAAAACATTCATGGCCACTAAGATGATACTGAAAAATAAATTATTAACTCTAGCTAGAGTTTAAGACGTTGTTTTCTCAGAGTGCAATCCTCAGACTAGCAGTATTAGCATCACCTGGGAGTGAGTTAGACATTCACATTTTCTGTCCCTAGTAAATTAGACCTAGTGAATTAGAAATTCTGGGACTGGGGGCCAGCAATCTTGTTAAAACAGTCTTCCAAGTGATTCTGATGGTATATTAAAGCTTGAAACCTCCAGTTTGGGGGGAAAAAT
>NW_007006394.1:0-826 GCF_000164805.1 Carlito syrichta
ATTCTTTTATTGAAGAATAGTATATAAGAAACTAAGATCTACAAGAAACCCATGAGCCATGCCACTATCTCTAGCCTGGGTGACAGAATGAGACCCTGACTCCAAAAAAAAAAAAAAAAAAAAGAAAGCTGGGCTCGGTGTCTCAGCCTGTAATCCCACTCCTTTGGGAGGCTGAGGTAAGTGGATTGCCTGAGCCCATGGGTTCGAGACCCACCTGGGCAGCGAGACCTCAGCTCTACAATAAATCAAAAAAAAATCAGCTGGGCATGGTAGTGCATGCCTGTAATTCTGGCTCCTTGGAAGGCTGAGGCAGAAGGATCACCAGAGCCCAGCAGGTAGAGGCTGCTGTGGCCGGGAGCAGCCACTGCACTCCAGTCTGGGTGACAGAGTGAGACTCCAACTCAAAAAAAAAAAAAAAGAAAGAAAGAAAAAGAAGGAAGGAAGGAAGAAAGGAAAGGGGGGGAGGGAGAAAAAAGAAAGAAAGAAAAAGAAAGGGAAAAGGAAGGAAGGAAGGAAGGAAGGAAGGAAGGAAGGAAGGAAGGAAGGAAGGAAGGAAACCAAGATCTAGATGCCAGGTGGACTTATTGGTACTGGAATGTCATTGTTTCTAGATCCTTATAGCCAACAGAGCTAGGAAACATATGGGTATATAATTTTTTTTTATGTATGTAAACATCTATATAAAACCTTCTGTGCAGACATTAAACTGAACATAAATTCATACTGATGTCTCCAACTCTAATCCATACCACATGCTCCATTCTAGGCTGTAGCCCTTAATTTAACTATAACTTTACCATTGTATAGCACCAACATGGCTCCCCCC
>NW_007006395.1:0-801 GCF_000164805.1 Carlito syrichta
CTAGTCAGCTTAAGTCAGCTAGCTAGTCAGCTAGCTAGTTAAGTCAGCTAGCAAGTCAGCTAATTATTCAGGTACCTAGTTAAGTCAGCTAGCTAGTCAGGTTGCTAGTCAGCTAGCTAGTTACTTCAGCTGGCTAGTCAGCTAGCTAGTCAACAAGATAGTTGTCAGTTAACCTGCTGACTAATCAGTTAAAACAGCAATCTAGAGAGCTAGATAGCTTGTTTGCTAGTTAGTAATGTCAGCTAGATAGCTATTTAGTCAGCTACCTAGTTAAGTCAGCTAGCAAATCAGCTTGTTACTTAGCTTACTAGTCAGCTAGCAACTCGTCTAGCTGGTGGGCTAAGTAGTGGGCTCCCTCACTTTCCATCAGGTCAGCTAAGTAGTCGGCACGCTTGCCTGCCAACCGGTCAGCAAACTAGTTGTCTCGAATGCCAGCCAATAGGTCATCTAATTGGTCGGCTTGGTCACAGGCCAACAGGTCAGCTTACTAGTTGACTTGCTCGCCATCTGACTAGTTATATTAGCTCACATGTTGGCTCACTGGTGGGCCAACAAGTTATGGCAGCACATGCATCAGTTCACTTGCCAGCAGGCTGCTTAATTGAGCTGACCAGTTGGCTCACTCACTGTCCAACTAGTTAAGTCAGCTCACCTGTCGACTCACTCGCTGGCTGACTAGTTAAGTCAGCTAACCTGTAGGCATACTAGCCGGCCAACTAGTTAAGTCAGCTAACCAATCAGCCGACTAGTGGTCCAACTTGTCAGCCGACATATTACATCAGCTAAATAGTCGGCCGACTA
>NW_007006396.1:0-1062 GCF_000164805.1 Carlito syrichta
CCTCTCCCTGGGACCACCTAGAGAAAAGGGAAGATGTGACTCTCAAACCTTTGGGGAGGCAGGGATGCCTGGGCAACTCACGACTGTCTCCTCAGCACTTGGGGAGGCTGAGACAGGAAGATGACCAGAGTCTGGGAGCTTGAGACCAGACTGGACACCATAGCAAGCTCCGAGATCAAACCCAAGCAAAATGCAGAAAAGCTTGAATGAGGGCAGGCCTCAGCGGGAGGATAGTCTCTGGTCCAAAGTTCAAGAAAAGGCAGGAAGACCAAGATGTCAACTAAATGGAAAGCCTGTGATCGCAGCAGTTTGGAAGGCCAAGGCCGAGATGATGGCCCAAGTTGGGCAGTTTGAGAGCAGCTTTGGCAACCTAGTGAGGAAAGAAATGAAAGAAAGAAAGAAAGAAAGAAAGAAAGAAAGAAAGAAAGAAAGAAAGAAAGAAAGAAAGAAAGAAATCCATTCTCCTGCAAATCTTCTTCCCCCAGTTCTTCCCACCACCCTCCCCACATATGAGGGTCCCCCAAGCTCAGCACCCTCCAGTCCCAAACCCCCCTAATGGCCACTCCCTTTGATGAGGGAGTTCCCGAGTCTCCCTGGCCAGGTTCCTCCAGCTCTCCCAATAGCATTTGTCCTGGCTCTAAAATCAGTCACCCTGTGAACACATCATGCGCAGTTGAGAATCTGTGTACGATTCTGACGTTTTTGGAGACAGGATCTGGCTCTGTCGTCCAGCTGGGGCCCAGGGACACAACCGTCATTCTTCACCAGTCTCGAAATCATGGGCTCCAGTGATCCTCCCACCTCAGCCTCTGGTGTGGCTGGGTTGATGGGCACCTTGATCCAAGACCCCCTGTTTGGTTGAGTGCAGAGACGAGGTCTCTCTGCATGGCCCTTGCTGGCCTGGGCTGACCTTGGGCTCAGGGACTCCAGTCATCCTCCTGCCTAAGCCTCCCAGAGCACTGGGATTCCAGGCGTCAACTGCTGCATCAGTCCTTTTGGTTCGTTTTTGACGAATGATCGAGGAAGTCCTTGGGGGCTCAGCCTCATCATCCCAGTGTTTTT
>NW_007006397.1:0-949 GCF_000164805.1 Carlito syrichta
CAGGATTTCTAGGGCCAAATCCTAGATTACAACTAACAAGAGGACCAGAAAGGTCCTGAGGATCTGTAATGACAGATTTAGTGTATCCAAGGAGCAAGTAGCTCTGAAAATGTAGCGACCCAGAAGCACAGATAGCTGATTAAATCATATTAAGAGGCGTTGTAGATTTCGGAAAATGAGAACTCCTAGAAACGGATTTCCTTTTAATTCTCAGTAAGATGCCCTGATTTTTCATGTCGATTTGGATCCAAATACAGTATATAAAAAGACAGATACCCAGAAGTTTCCTAGGTTTGTGGATTCCATGTTTACTGGTTACCATTAAAAGTATGTAGTAAACATATGGCAAGTGCTAAAACCTTGTCCCTTCTCAAAATAAAAAGAGACACCGAATGGGAAGGATTACATGGTTCACCTTAAGACCAGAGATACATCCAAATATGGCAAGAAGATTCTTTTTGTCCTGGAATCTGGCCTTAGGTGTTCTGAGGAACCTAAAGGACATGGAGTGCAAAATACCATTTACAACTTTTAAGAGGACCAGAATGTTGCTGCAGTCCTGATATAACCGATTCATAATATCCGAATGCTAAATTGCTCTGAAACATTTGGGGAGCTCGAAGATCTTTTTCTTGTTTGTCCCATAACAGACAGCCTGGGAAATTCTTGGATTGAGGACGCGTACACCTATGACTCTTTACTCGTATTTAGTTGGAGGCCATGTAGTGTCCTGTATATGAGGACTCTCTGTCCCTTGATTCCTGTTTCTAAACCCTGATAGTTGTTTAGCCCTTAGTAAGAAATATTAGCCGGGCTCGGTGGCTCAGCCTGTAATCCCGCGCGTTTGGGAGGCTGAGGTGAGTGAATTGCCTGAGCCTGCGGGTTCGAGACCCACCTGGGCAGCGAGACCTCATCTCACAATAAATAAAAAAAAATCAGCCGGGCGTGG
>NW_007006398.1:0-747 GCF_000164805.1 Carlito syrichta
CATCTTCATTTTATATGTGACTATGATTGTAGAGTGGTTTGTGTCTTGCAACATGACTAGTAATTGCAAGTACTAGCTGTCTGAGATCATCTATGCTCTCTTAAATACTTTTGTATTTTGTCTCTCCAGGATTTTTTATGGAACTTAATAAGCTAGTTATCAACTTCTTGCAGACTGGTAAAGGAGCAAATATAGCCATGGCCATTTAATTGACTAACTACTTAGGCAGCAGTGGTGGAAGAGTCATTTCCTCTAGTTGATGCGCAGACTCTAATTTAAAGTTGTGGTAATTAAAATAATGTGATATTGGCTCATATTAAATTTAATGTGCAGCAAATTAAGGTGATAAAGCTAAAGGAGAAACTCATGTACAACAATGTACGATAGACATGATTTTACAAAGAATTGGAAGAAAGGATAGATAAATCCAACAAGCTCATGTGGAAACAATTGTTTTGCCACAGAAAACATACAAAAAATTAGATTTCCCCTTTACATCATATGTAACAAAGTGCAAATGGATTAATGTCTAAAAAAATATGTCTCTTGGAGAATATCTTTTTGACTCAGTAGGAGGGAAAGATGGCATGTTACTCAAAGCACAGGTAATAAAAGATTGCTAAAAATTACAGAGACAAAATTACAGTATCATGTATAGCAAAGAGAAAAAACGATGCACACAAATTCAAAAGAGAAGAAAAAAATCAGGTGAAATTATTTGCAACATGTGTGTCAAAAAATTTCTGA
>NW_007006399.1:0-3784 GCF_000164805.1 Carlito syrichta
CAGAGAAGATAGACAAATGGGACCTTATTAAACTGACAAGCTTCTGCAAAGCCAAAGAAACCATCAAGAGAGCAGGGAGACAGCCTACAGACTGGGAAAAAGTCTTTGCCAACTCTAGGTCTGACAAAGGCTTAACATCCTGGATCTACAAGGAACTGAAGCGTACTGAAAAGAAGAAAACAAACAACCCCATTATAAAATGGGCAAAAGACATCAACAGACACTTCACAAAAGAAGACATTCGAGCAGCCAACAAACACATGAAGAAATGCTCAACCTCACTAATCATCAGAGAGATGAAAATCAAAACCACACTGAGATACCACCTAACTCCAGTCAGAATGGCAATTATCAACAACTCAAAAAATAACAGCTGCTGGAGAGGGTGTGGTGAAAAGGGAACACTTCTACACTGTTGGTGGGAGTGTAAACTAGTGCAACCCCTGTGGAAAGCAGTGTGGCGATTCCTAAAAGCTCTAAAAATTGACCTTCCATATGACCCTGCAATCCCCCTACTGGGAATATACCCTGAAGAACACAAATCACTCTATAAAAAAGATACCTGCACACGTATGTTTATCGCAGCATTGTTCACAATAGCAAGAACCTGGAAACAACCATGCTGCCCATCAAAAGAGGACTGGATTAAAAAAATGTGGTACATATACACGATGGAATACTACGCAGCCATAAAAAAGAACAAAATCATGAATTTCGCTGCAACCTGGATGGAACTAGAGTCTATAATACTGAGTGACCTCTCACAAAAACAAAAATCCGAATATCACATGTTCTCACTCATATAATGGACCTTGAACATCCAATGCAATACTATGAGAAAATGACGGATGGTACTGGGAAACTATGGGGGGGAGAGGGTTGGGATTAACAGTAGCAAATATCTGTCGGGGGATGGGAAAACACTTCTTATCTACAGGGTGCCTGAATGAAACGTCATTGTACCTAACCCTTAACTGTACCCCAGAAAACCATAATAAAAAATACTGATTAATGAAAAAACAAAAACAAAAAAAAACTCTTATAATAACAATGTGACAACGAGGGATATTTTACGCATTTAATCAAATTTAAAGGAAACTCTAGGTTATAGCAGAGAAAAGAGGAAATCAAACTATTTTTTTCTTAATTAGGACTTTGTTGATTTTTCAGCTAATTGAAAATTAAAAAAAAAAAAATAACATACCAGGTGGGAAATTCTATTTTTAAAATCAGCACAGAAAACTACTATACAATATCTAAAAAATATAAAGTATTTTTATGTGCAAGATTATTGTTTCACAATTCACTTTTCATTATCGAAGAATTCCTTCTTATAGTAATAGTCATAATGTGGAGTTCATACTGACCTTTCAGAGAGATGGTAGCTGTTGTAGGCTGAATGTATGTGTACTCCAAAGATTCATGTATTGAATGCCTAAGCTCCAGTGTGACTGCATTTGGAATAAGGAAATAATTAAAGTTAATTGAGATCTTTAGGGTGGGGCTCTGATCTGGTAGGATGTCCTTCTGAGAAGAGATGCCAGAGAGCTCTCTCTCTCCACACACCCAAGAAAAGGTCATGTGATCACACACTGAGAAGGCGGCTGTCTGCAAGCCAAGAAGAGCACTGCTAAGACACTTTCATCTTGGACTTCCAGCCTCTAGAACTATGAGAAAAAGAATTTCTGTTTAAGCCACTCAATCTGTAGTATTTTGTTTCAGCATCCAGAGCAGACTAAGACAGTATCCCAGGATACTTTTTCCTTCTGGGTATTTTTCTGTATCTGCTATATCAGGCTATTCTCTTCAGCCTCTGCTGTGACCTGTGTTTTATTCCTGGCAGAAGCTTTAAAAGATAACTCACATACCAATATCTTCTCTTCACCTGATGGATAACTGTGGAAGCACGTGTTAAGATTCAGCTAGTGTCTGCCTTGATTTCTGAAAGACTAGATGAAAGCTCCCCCTCCATACTGGCCAGGTAGAATGAGGGAGAGAGGTAGATATTTGCTATGTTAAGCCACAGAGTGTTGGGATATTTGTTTTTACAACATAACATAGCCTGTCCTGACAGAGTCACTGTCTAAAAGATGTCATTGCAGAACACAGATAGCAAAGGAATTAATTTGTGACTTTCAGTTTCAAAATCTGGGGCCCATGTACACAAACAATACATTTGAATGATCAGCTCAAGGTTCAGGCTATCCTTTGCTAGACTAAATAAGGGTTCTTTGGACTTAGAAAAAAAGATGAAGTATCTTGGGGAAAGCAGAGTGTAGATGCCAATGTAACCTTGAGTCTTCTTCCCCTGTGTCTCTAGGAGATGGCAGGTTTCTCTAGACACCCAAGAAAGACTTGGAGATTCAAGGTCTGAAGGAATCTGTGTGCCATTTCAGAAAAATCCTACACCTAGGAGAAGATCATATTTTTCAAAGTGTGTCTACAGCTGAGTCACTTCACAGAGTCTCACCCCCTCTCATTGACACAAGATGGAGAGAAGAGGCCCATGCACCCAGAAAATTCATTAAACAGTAAAAGATGTGAGGGGAGGTCTGGCTGGCCTGAAAAAGCCTACTGTTTGGGAATAGGGGAGAGTGTAGTAGCTCTCCCCAGTGAGTCTGTGACTAACTAATTATGCAAGACCTCTCCAGCTCCAGTTCTAGCAACCTCTCCAGCTACATTCCCTGTCATTTACATTGATGTGCCCTCTTTTAGCCATATGAAGTTGCTTTTGCTTCCTTAATTCTACCAAGTTGTTCCATGCCTCTGCATGTTATTTGCTCTTCTTCTTTCGGAAATTGCCTTTCCACTCCTTATTTCATTGAAAAGTTTTGATTCATTCATTGACATGTGTTTGAATTGTTACCTCCTCTGGGAAGCATTCCTATTCATCAGTGTCATTTTTCTCTCCATGCACACAAAAAGAAGTCATGTGAACACACAGTGACAAGGCAGTCTTCTGCAAACCAAGAAGTGAGCCCTCACCAGAAGCTGACCATGCACGTGCCTTGATCTCAGAATTCCTTTATGCTACCAACGTACCTACCTTTTACCTCTATTCAACCAATTTGATAGATATTTGTGAAATACATACTATAGACCAGAGCTCATAATGACTGATGGACAAAGCAAATGGTGTTCTCCCTACAGGGACTTCATTTCAGTTACCTTTGGTGCATAGTAAATTGCCACAAAACTTAGTCCCGGTTAACAATGGTAGCCTTCTTGAATCTTGTGACTTCTGTAGTTGAGAAAGGCAGGAAGGCCCCAACTGGGCAACTAGCTTGTTGTCTTCATGGGTTGTAGTTAAATGGTGGCTGAAGCTGGAACTGCAAAGGAGGGAATATGGAGCATGTGTTAGCTGCCAAGCATCTCTCTCTTTTAATGTGGTCTCAAGCCTTTCCATGTGGTTTCTCTGCATAGGCTAATTTGAGTTTTCTCATTGCATGGCATCCACAGGATAGTCTGTTTGCTTATGTGGCAGCTAACACATGAGTAAAACTTTTCTGAGGCCTCACCAGAAGCCAAGCATATGGCAGTGTCATGCAGAACATTGAGCTAATAAACCTGTTTTCTTTATAAATTACCCAGACTGAGGTATTCCTTTATAGAAATGCAAAACTGATTCATACAAAGAGAGAAGGCATTCTCTCTATATAGATATATAATGCATATGAATAATAAACGAATTCTCCATTCTTTTTCTCCAAGACTTATCTTTTTTCTATAGAGATTATGTCTATTATTTTAATTGACAATGAACACTTTTTGCAAGGGCAATTTA
>NW_007006400.1:0-540 GCF_000164805.1 Carlito syrichta
CACTTTGCCTTAAGGATAAATGGCTCACCCTAAGACACATTGCTTATGTGGGGAAGCTAGAATTCATTGCATTCCTCACTGTCTCAAAGTGCCAGTGGCAACTGAATCATACTTTTAGGAACTTGTGGCTCATGGACTGTGGGTTCAGGGATCCAACCTATTTTCTCTTTGGCTTTCTCATTTTTTCTCCTATTTCTGCATGTTCCCATTATGATTCTGTGAACATCCCTCATAGTTTTCCATCTTCCTAGACTAAAAGGTTGACTTTTCTTGGCCTGTTCTTGACCCAGCATTGGTGGCTTCTCTCTCTATCTCTCTGCCAGCCCTTATGTCTTACTGCAGCCCTCTTGGAATTCTGGTTGATCTTACCCCAGCAGCTCCAGCCTGAACCATGGGAAAGAAGATTATGTCCTGCATCACAAAGATCCTTCGACACTGGGGAACTACCAAGAGCATGTGTTGACAATGATGCAAATTCTAAAGAATTTATTTCTTCTTTTAATTTTATTTTATTATAGAGATATGGGGTACAAGTAAGGA
>NW_007006401.1:0-671 GCF_000164805.1 Carlito syrichta
GCTTTCTTGATAGTTTTTTGCTTTTATTTTTTATTTTATTTTTACTTTTTATTTTTTTGAGTTGGAGTCTCACTCTGTCACTCAGACTGGAGTGCAGTGGCTGCTCCCAGCCACCGCAGCCTCGACCTGCAGGGTCAGGTGATCCTTCCGCCTCAGCCTTCCAAGTAGCTGGAACTACAGGCACGTGCTACCACGCCCGGCTCATTTTTTATTTATTGAAGAGATGAGGTCTCGCCAAGTTGCCCAGGCGGGTCTCAAACCCACGGGCTCAGGCAATCCACTCACCTCAGCCTCCCAAAGGTGCAGATTACAGGCTGAGCCACCGAGCCCAGCTTGCTTTTATTTTTTTTAAGGAAAGCAAAAGCATCTTTTATTTTATTTTGTTTTTTTATTTTATTGCAAACAGATGACAAAAGCATCTTTCTTTTCTTTCTTTCTTTTTTTTTTTTTGAGTTGGAGTCTCACTCTGTTGCCAAGGCTGGAGTGCAGTGGCACACTCACAGCCACCGCAGCCTCAATTTGATGGGTTCAGGCATTCCTTCTACCTCAGTCTTCCAAGTAGCTGGAACTACAGATGTGTGCCACCACAACTGGCTAATTTTTTTTATTTATTGTAGAGAAAGGTCTCGCCCAGTTGCCCAGGCTGGTCTTGAATCCCTAGACTCAGGCAA
>NW_007006402.1:0-971 GCF_000164805.1 Carlito syrichta
CCTCCCGCGCCTCCGCAGAGGAGCTGAGCCCCCACGTGGATGACGGTTGCGGGACCCCAGAATGGGGTGGTCCCCACCGCCGCGCACCGCAGAGCCTGTCTCCCTGCGCCGCCGCCCACCGAGGAGGCAGGCCCCAGGGCAGCCAAGGACCGCTAGGCCAGGCCCCCTGCGTCGCTGCCAGTTTCGGAGCCGGACTCCCCGCGGCCGTTGCGGCTGGGAAACCCGGCCCTCCGAGCCTCCGTAGCCAGAGGAGTTTGGGCTCGTGCGCAGATGACGGCCGTGCTGACGGCGGAGCCAGACATGTCGCGCCTCCACAGACGGCGGAGCTGGAGCCCTCCCTCCGCGGTCAACCGCAGGGCCGGGCGACCCCAACTGACGACCGTGGAGCTAGGTAACCAATGCAGCCTGCAACTGTGGAGCCGGGCCCCCACTGCCGCCGCCAGCTGTGAAGCAAGACCCCTCAGCACGTCCGCCAGAGGAGTGGGAGCCCCCGCTGAGCTGTCAACCGCGGACCCGGCCCTACGCGCCGCAGCGACCGTGGAGCCGGGTGCTCCGCAAGGCCATGGACTTGAGTGTGACTCTTCGCTCGCTGCCCACCGTGGAGGTGGCCGGCGACAGAGGAGCCGAGCCGTGTCCCCGCACTGCCCAGGCACACAGAGCCTGTTTTCTGCTGCGCCGCCGACCTAGCCGCGGGGACCCCAGCGCCCAAGACCGCGGACGGAGGAACTAGGCCCCCCGCGCCGCCGCCTAAAGCTAATCCAGGCCGCCTGCGGCTTTGCAGACAGAGAAGCTGGAGCCCCTGAGTAGATGATTGCCACGGACCCTGGAGCCAGGTGCTTCCCCACTGCCACAGACCGCAGAGCCTAGCTCTCCGTGCCACCTTCGCGGACCACAGTGTCGGGACCCAGCACAGCCAAAGACCACGGAGCTGCAGGGACACCAGGGCAGCCGCTGACCACGGAACTTGGCCC
>NW_007006403.1:0-522 GCF_000164805.1 Carlito syrichta
TTCTGGGAGGCTGAGGTGAGTGGGTTGCCTGAGCCTGCAGGTTCGAGACCCGCCTGGGCAGCGAGACTTCATCTCTATAATACATCAAAAACATCAGCCGGGCGTGGTAGCGCATACCTGCAATTCCGGCTATTTGGAAGGCTGAGGCGGAAGGATCGCCGGAGCCCAGCAGGTCGAGGCTGCGGTGGTCGGGAGCGGTCACTGCACTTCAGTCTGGGCGACAGAGTGAGACTCCAACTCAAAAAAAAAAAAGAAGTTATTCTAACACGCTGCCAAACCAGCAGTTTCTGGATAGTGTGGTATGTGGTGAGATCATATCCCTATTGCTACACGTCTTTTGCTATAAAGTGGGTCCTTTGATCTAACATGATACTATTTAAAATTCTGTGTCTGTAAGTAAGACATTTTGTGAGCCCACAGGTATGGTGCATGCCAAGGTACTGTGGCCAGAAGAGATCATCTTTTTTTCTTTTTTTAACTCTGATCAAGAAAAAATACTTCCTTTTCTTGGATGAAAGTATT
>NW_007006404.1:0-725 GCF_000164805.1 Carlito syrichta
TAGCTTGTTGGCTAGTGAGTTAAGCCAGCTGGTTAAGACAGCATGCTAGCTCATTGGCTAATAAATAAAGCCAGCTCGTTGTCATCTTGCTAACTCATTGACTAACTAGTTATCCAGTTGGTTACGTCAGCTAGCTAGGTAGTTAGCTAACTAGTTTACTCAGTTGGCTACCTAGGTAGCTAACTAGTTATATAACTTGTTAAGTCAACTGGCTAGCAAGGTAGCTGGCTAATTAAGTCAGCTATTTAAGTAAGCTGGCTAGCTAGGTTGCTAGTTAGTTAAGTCAGCTAGTTAAATCAGCTGGCTAGCTAGATAGATAGCTTGTTAAGTCAGGTAGTTAAGTCACCTGGCTAGGAAGATGGCTAGGTAGGTGGCTAGCTAGTTAAGTCAGTTGGCTAGCCATTTGGATAGCTTGTTAAGTCAGTTAGTTAAATCAGCTAGCTAGCCAGTTTGGCAGCTACGTAGTTAGCTAGTTAAGTCAGTTGGCTAGCCAGCTGGCTAGGTAGTTAAGTTAGCTTGCTAATTCATTAGCCAACTAGATACGACGGCTAGCTATCTCCTTATCTAACTAGTTAAATTAGCTTGTTAACTCGTTAGCCAACAAGTTAAGTCAAATAACTAATTCATTAACCAACTAGTTAAGTCAACTATCTATCTCATTATCCAACTAGTTAAATAAGCTAGCTAAGTCAGCTAGCTAACACGGTAGCTAACTTGTTAAGTCA
>NW_007006405.1:0-871 GCF_000164805.1 Carlito syrichta
TCCTAGGATACAAAGATTAAGAGTGATATTAGTATGAGATAAAGAGAATGGTGACAAACCCTGCAGCCACTTTGTAAGCATGTTAAGAATTTTATGTATTATTATAAGAGCAACACAATGTTATAGATGAGTTTCTCTTACCCCCTATGCAGCTTACTGCAACAACTGATACATGAAGATGAAAGATTTTGGTTTTTCAAGAAAATGGCAAAAGTGAGAATAGACAGTAAAATTTGATATTACTGTCACAGATAGTGACATCAACATAATTGTTACCATAGATTAAAACAGATTGTCATGAATTAGTTTAACTGGTCTATAGATTTTTCCTAAGAAAATTATGTAATAGCATCTTAGTTTTATTTTATATTATGTTGAGTCTGATTTTTTTTTTAATTAATCAGTATTTTTATTATAGTTTTGTGGGGTACAGTTAAGGGTTAGGTGTACAATTACGTTTCATTCAGACACCCTGTTGATAAGAGGTGTTTTCCCAGCCCCAGACAGATATTTGCTACTGTTAATCCCATCTCCCTCCCCCCCAGTTTCCTAGTACCGTCAGTCATTTTCTTATAGTATTACATTGGATGTTCAAGGTCCATTATATGAGTTAGAACATGTGATATTCTGATCTTTGTTTCTGTGTGAGGTCACTCAGTATTATAGACTCTAGTTCCATCCAGGTTGCTGCGAAATTCATGATTTTGTTCTTTTTTATGGCTGCGTAGTATTCCATCGTGTATATGTACCACATTTTTTATAATCCAGTCCTCTTTTGATGGGCAGCATGGTTGTTTCCAGGTTCTTGCTATTGTGAACAATGCTGCGATAAACATACGTGTGCAGGTATCTTTTTTATAGAGTGGATTTG
>NW_007006406.1:0-732 GCF_000164805.1 Carlito syrichta
GAGACGCTCCCAGTGCCAACAGAGGACCCTGGCGGATCTGGCAGGTGCAGGAACTGAAATCCATCCTTGAAGCACTCTCAGGAGGTTGCTTCTTCAAAGTTTTTCTTCCTTGCTAGGAAGCCCCGCTTTGCCTCTGCTCATTGCATGACCCAGCCATGCCCACTGGGGAAGAGGTGAGGGTGAGCCCAGAAGAGGGGACGATCTACAACCACCTTGTGTCCAGGGGGCGCGATGTGTCAGAGAAGCCTCGGGCTGCTTCCTCCTCTACAGGAGCACTGCAGATGCCCTCCAGGTGGCCTGCCAGGAGGCCAAGGGCGTGGTCATGGTCATCTGGCTCACCTGGAATCTGCCCTTCAACCTCAGACTGACTGGAAGCCCACACCTGAGCCCCGCCTCTGAGCAGGACTGCTCCCTGCCTCTGTCATCAAAAGGAGGAAACATCACAATGGGAAGGCATCCAGTGGGGACCCTCAGCAGCACAGTCAGGTGACCCCTAGGCCGCTTTGGAGACCACACCCTTACCACTCCTCACTCCCTACACAGGCTAGTTCAGACTTCTCTGGCCTACTGGAGTGGGACTTCTCTGTCCCACTTTCGGCATGACAGATGTGAGCAGACAGACCTCAAGCTCCCCTCGAGCCTTTTGAAAATGTTCCCATGCAGATGTGTGCACGTCTGCCCTGCGTACACCTGGGTCCTTGTGCCTTGCAACTACCTGTCATAATGTGTGGC
>NW_007006407.1:0-773 GCF_000164805.1 Carlito syrichta
CCAATCATGTGACTAACCCACCCATCTGCCTGCTGTCCATCATCTAACATCATCAGTATCTGCACTTGCTTGCCATTTTGTGATGACGTGGAAGCAGACCACCACCCAAACACCCTAATGATCTTCCCCCATCAAGGGGAATGGTTAAAAGGACACAACCACAGGCAACCAGGGGCCATTGCCTTGCTAGAGTCTGGCGTAGCCATGGGCTCTTTGAGTCATGGCTGTCGCCATGCTTCCTGGCTTTGGCCCCCCTCCCCCACCTTGTGAAGCTGAATCTTCTGTTTTCCTTCTCTCTCTCTAATTTATTTTTAAATAACTTTTCTTTCTTAATCTTTTTGTGTGTCGCAATTATTTGCTATTTACTCGGATCTCTGGGTTGCCGGAACGCACCTCCGGTTTGCCAGCCCCGCCAGTGCTGCGCGCCTCCCTGCATCTCTCGACCCTCACCCGGTCCGTCCATTCCCTAACATTTTTGGAGGTTCCACCGAAACATCCGAGATCTCTCTCTCTCTCTCTCTCTCTGTCTCTCTCTCTCTCTCATATTTCCTATCTGGTGGCCCTCTGTGGACTGTGTTGGAAACTGGTGGCAATAGAAGGCTCTAGCTGGGGCGACACTTCAGCATGCAGCTCCAGGGAAAGACTTCAGACCGCTGTGGCCTGACTGGGTGAGGCACTAAGGTTGCTTCCTTCTAGCCAAGATTTCGGAGTTTCCCCGTGACCGAGCTGCATCTCAGAGGACAACTGACGGTCTCTACCTAGGGCTACTCCCT
>NW_007006408.1:0-1282 GCF_000164805.1 Carlito syrichta
AACTCGTTAAACAACTAAGTCAGCTGGTTAACTCCTTTACCAACTAGTTAAAACAGGTAGCTAACTCGTTAACCAACTCGTTAAGTCAGCTAGCTATCTCGTTAGCCAATGAGTTAAGTCAGCTAGCTGTCAGCTAGCAAGCCAGCTAGCTAGCTAAGTCAGCTAGCTAAGTCAGCTAGCTCACGAGTTAGCTAAATACTTAAGTCAGTTACTTAAGTCTGCTACCTAACTAGTTAGCTAATTAGTTAAGTCAACTAGTTATTCAGCTAGCTAAATAAATATCTAAATATTTAATTCAAATATTTAAGTCAACTAGCTAACTAGTATAGTCGGCCAGTTAAGTCAGCTACCTAAGAATTTAAGTCATCTACCTAATTCAGGTACTTAAGTCAGATATCTAATTAAGTCAACTGATTAAGACAGCTAGCTTGCTAATTAGCTAATGGGGTTGTTAGCTAGTTAACTAACTGGTTAAGTCAACTGGTTGGGTCATCTAGCCAGCTAGTTAGCAAATGGGTTGCGTCAGCTGATTGAGTAAGCTAGCTAGCTAGTTAGCTAATGAGTTAAGTCAGCTGGATGAGTCAGCTAGTTAGCTAACAAGTTGTCAGCTGCTTGAAACACCTAGGAAGCTCGTTAGCTAAAGAGTTAACTAGTTAGCTAGCTGGTTAAGTCAGTTAGCTAGCTACACAGCTAACTATTTAAGTCAGCTTGTTAGCAAGGTAGCTAGCTAGTTATCCAAATGTTTAAATCAGCTGGTAGCTAGGTAGCTAGCTAGTTAGCCAACTATGTAAGTCAGCTGTCTTGCTTGGTAGCTAACTAGTTAATTCAGCTAATTAAATCAGCTGGCTGTCCAACTGGCTAGCTAGGTAGCAAGGCAGTTAAGTCAGTTGGCTAGCCAGCTAGCTAGCTGGTTAATTCAGCTAGATGAGAGAGCTGGCTAGCCAACTGGCAATGTAGGTAGTTAGCTAGTTAAGTAAGCTAGATAGGTACCTGCCTAGATAGTGATGTCTTCGAGTTAAGTAAGCTGGTTAACCAATTGACTAGCTGATTATGTCAGCTGGATTAGTCAGCTGGCTAGTCAGCTGGCTAGCTAGGTAGCTAGCTAGATAAGTCAACTTGTAGCAAGCAGGCTAGCTGTTCAAGTCAACAAGTTAAGTCAGCTTGTTAGCCTTTTGGCAAGGTAGGTAGCTAGCTAGTTAAGTGAGATGGCTAGCAAGCTTGCTAGTTTAAGTCATCTAGGTAAGTCAGTTGGCTAGACGGCTTGTTAGATAGGCAGTAAGCT
>NW_007006409.1:0-614 GCF_000164805.1 Carlito syrichta
CCTTCTATTTGCCACATACTATTTTCACCTTTGCTCATCTCTACTGGTTGAGTGTTTTTGTTTGTAACGAAGTCTACTCCTTTGTTTCTCTTTTAGTTTGATAAAATCTTTCTTAACAAATTTAATCGTGGTATTTTCTGAACTTAAAAAAATTAGCAATCTGTTTCAAGCTCCACATAAAAGAAAAAAATTAATTTACATCTATTTTTCTTGTATGCCAAGAGGCTCAGAAATAAGTTTGCAGTATTTAAAAGCCAACAAGTAATTGTTTAGGAAAGAAAAAGTAATATATTTTCCTTACCCATTGCAAGACTCATGGCTGAAACCCCTACAACAAAAAAATAAATTAACAATAAAAAAGCATACCAATGTATTTAAGTTTCACAACCACACAAGAGCCTTCAAAAATGAACACCCAAAGAAATCAGAAAATCTGTGTACTTTTATTGGCTATTGTACAGAAGTACAATTGGAGGACAAAAGTATATATCCTTTTTTTTTTTCTTTCTTCTTTTTTGAGTTGGAGTCTCATTCTGTCGCCCAAACTGGGAGTGCAGGGGCTGGGACCATAAAATTTTCATCTGTTTACTATGTGAAATTGAATCCTGAGATGT
>NW_007006410.1:0-795 GCF_000164805.1 Carlito syrichta
AAAACTCTTCTGTGGTACCTTCTATATGAATTAAATATTTATTTACAACAATGTCCAGAGAATTTTCTTTTTACAGTAACGGCTACAGTTTTGTCAGTTGTAGCCCATCCTTGTTACTGTTGATGATGAAGAGTATAAGCAAATGTGTTGAAGTTGACATTTTTCAGATTTCATTTTGATTCTAGTCTTTTTTTTCTAAGCATCCTTTAGCAGAGTTATAGCCAGTTAGCCAGATTTAACTTGCTTAAAGTTTGGTCTCCTTTTGTTTTTCTGGTCCTTAATTTTAGTAGAGAAGTGAATTTGCCGAAATCTGGCAGTAGATGGAAGAGTGAAAAAATACAGTAAGACTTTACTTAACATTGTCAATAGGGTCTTGGAAACTGCGACTTTAAGTGCAATGACGTGTAAGGAAACCGATTTTTTTCCTCATCAATGTTACAACGAGGCTACATTGAATGAAATGACATTATTTGAGGACCTGCTGTACATTGTTTTTCTTAAAGTTGTAGTTTCCAAGAACCTATGGATGACATTAAGTAAGGATTTACTAGAATTATAATCCTCAACTGAAGTGACTCTGGAGTGTTTTGTGGTTTCAAGTTTATTGATGAAGTAGACATTGTAAAAAAATTAACAGTTTTGTTGAGATGTAATGCACATACTAGAGCATTGGAAATTTGAAATTAGCTCAGGGAAACTGCAGTAGACAGCAGACTAACTCTTGATGAGAAGCCCCTCAACCTTATTTTTTTGTTTAAATTGGGAGAATCAAACTTAAGTTTGATTTCGTCTCCA
>NW_007006411.1:0-745 GCF_000164805.1 Carlito syrichta
GCCAATTGTGAAGTGTTATATAGGTATTATTAGCATAATGAAAAATGTTGTGATGAGTACGAGTGTTTTAATTTAAGGTGCGGCCATTTATGCAAGAAAACAGATGGATGACTATAATTTGCAGTATACACAGTTTTTGCATTTTAGAGTATATGATTAACATAGAAAGGTTGAAATAGTAAAAAAGGCTTTGCAGTTTTATTTTGAAAAAATAAAATGTTAGGAAAACATAAGTTAGAAATTAAGTTGTTAAAAGTTTAGATCGTTAGGTTTCATAGAGAAAACACATTGCGATAAATTACATGCTTTAAAGATTCTTAGTGGATACATTGTTAAAAATTTGAGGGAAAAGAGAGAGTATTTCATTGTGGTTAGAGTAATGATCAAAACAAAATAAATACGTCTGGGTTTGAAGCCCAAACTGTATGTAACTAAAAGTATAAAAAGAACTTGAAAAGAAAAATAAATCGACATCTGCCTTGCATAAAAACAGTAACAGTCTAAATTTTCTTCTATGCCATCGCTGTTCCTACTTCAGGGAAACCCTGACCTGCTGGAGCTAGACTCTGGCAAGTGACGCCCGAACAGGGACCTGAAAGGTAAGCCTTACTTTAATCAGAACAGATAACACCTTACCTAGGTTGCTGCAGACCCCTCTGTAGAGACAGGCGGAGCTAGGAAGGGTAAGCAGTTTTAGAACCGTGATACGATCATTGGTCAGAGTGAATCTAAAGAAAGAAAATTG
>NW_007006412.1:0-314 GCF_000164805.1 Carlito syrichta
ATCAATCATCCATGAAGATTTTCATGTTCCTACATAATGAGAGCTTTCTGAGAAAAAGTTACTGGCAGCTTGGGTTCCTGATTAATTAGATAGCAATTTTCCTTGGAAGTTAGAGATTGGGTATTGCTCTGAAAATATTTGCTCACATTCTGAAGTGGTAAATCTAGAATCTTATCCTAAAGACTTTCGGGTTGTAAGTTTATAGACTTTGGCATCTCACTGAAGAGTAGTTTGTGCTCAAAAACAAAGTCTCTCTCTCTCTCTCTCTCTCTCTCTCTCTCTCTCTCTCTCTCTCTCTCTCTCTCTCTCGCCCC
>NW_007006413.1:0-1061 GCF_000164805.1 Carlito syrichta
AAGGGCGTCTCCCACCCACCAGAAACCTTAATCCATGAAAACTTAATCAATTATTGCCTTTAAACCCTTTTCATATGATAATCTTAAAATCCCATAACAAAGGATAACCTAATCCGTGACTCATATATTCTATAAACCTTTCTCATCCTAAGTTGATTGATTTATGCCAAGTTAAACAATTCTATAGAAGTTTAAGTATTTACTTTACAAATGAAAGTGGCCCATCCCAGAATGTTTGGAATGTGGCCCCGTCCAAAGTTCACAGTGGGCTACCTGCAAGTAACCCAGCCACATTGTTTCAACAAAATGGCTGTCTTCTAAAACTATATTCTACAATTTACACCTTCAATAAATCCTAAGATCATGACCCAGAAGCCTGTGACCAATACTAAGGCTCTTAGATGTGACACGAGTTTGAATTATAAGTTGTGTGAAAGCCAAAACTGCAGTTTGTGGAAGAATGGGAGCAATAAGCTTCTGAAGTTAGATTGTGTTCATCCTGGTCTCAGAGTTTTTATGATTTTTTTTTGAGTTGGAGTCTCACTCTGTCACCCAGACTGGAGTGCAGTGGCCGCTCCCAGCCACCACAGCCTTGAGCCACTGGGCTCCAGGGATACTTCCACCTCAGCCTTCCAAGTAGCTGGAACTACAGGTTCACGCTACCACACCCGGCTAATTTTTTTTTTTTATTGTAGAGATGAGGTCTCACCAAGTTGCCCAGGTGGGTCTCGAACCTGCGGGCTCAGGCAATCCACTCACCTCAGCCTCCCAAACACTGGGATTACAGGCTGAGCCACTGAGCCTGGCTAGTTTTTATGTTTTGAGCTCACAGGAACTTAATCTGGTTAGTGCTGAGTAGAAAGGAGGAGTAAATGGGGTCAAATAGCTCCCGAATGCATCCTAGTGGTCTCGGTGTCAACAGCCCTTTCTGATCCCTAATGCTCAGTGGGCCTCCTTGGCTGACTCCCAACACATGCAGTATTTCCTGAGTGCTCAGGTGTTATAAAAAAAAAAATTCTGAAGTTAGGGTGAGTCTAGGCAGCACTGCTGGCATTAAACTC
>NW_007006414.1:0-440 GCF_000164805.1 Carlito syrichta
TTGAGTTGGAGTCTCACTCTGTCGCCCAGACTGGAGTGCAGTGGCCGCTCCCGGCCATCGCAGCCTCGACCTGCCGGGCTCCGGCGACCCTTCCGCCTCCGCCTTCCGAGTAGCCGGAATTACAGGCATGCGCTACCACGCCCGGCTGATTTTTTGATTTGTTGTACACAGGAGGTCTCGCTGCCCAGGCGGGTCTCGAACCTGTGGGCTCAGGCAATCCCCTCACCTCAGCCTCCCAAAGGAGCGGGATTACAGGCTGAGCCACCGAGCCCGGTTTAGGTTCAGTCTTTTCATATGAATGTTTAAATAGCGAGAGTTTAGGAACTGTTGCAAGAAACCGGCTTTTTTCGTTGCTGATTATGAACACAATTTTCTGGACTATGCTAGACCAAACTAACTGTGACTACTTTTGTTCCAGAGTTTATACAAGGGCATGCTTT
>NW_007006415.1:0-533 GCF_000164805.1 Carlito syrichta
CTGGAATAGAATAAAGAGAAATGGAATGAAATGGATTCGAATGGAATGGAGAGAACTGGAAGGGAAGGGAAAGGAATGGAAAGGAGAGTAGTAGAATGGAGTGGAAAGTAATGGAACGGAATGGAATGGAATGGAGAGGAATGGAATAGAATAGAAATGAATAGAGAACAATGTAATGGAATGGAGATGAAAGGAAAGAAATGGAAAGGAACGGAATGGCAAAGAATGGAGTGCAATGGTATGGAGTGGAGTGGAGTGGAATTGAATGCAGTGGAATGGAATGGAATGGAAAGTAATGACATTGAGTGGAATAGAGAGGAAAGGAATGGAATTAAATGGAATGGAAAGAAATGTAATAGAGTGGAATGGAATGGAATGGAATGGAATGGTGTGGAATGGAATAGACATGAATGTAATGGGAAGGAATGAAATGGAATGGAAAGGAATGGAATGGAATGGAGTGGAATTGAGTGGAATGAATTTGAAGGGAATAGAGTGGACTGGATTGGAGAGAAGTGGAGTAGAATGGAATG
>NW_007006416.1:0-1234 GCF_000164805.1 Carlito syrichta
ATAAATGTTATTAATAAAAGCAATTATAGCTAAATTTATCTTTACCTTTATTCTACCTAAATATGTATCATGATGCATACATTTACCAAATTAACAAAGTACAGTACAGAATTTGTTATTTACAGATATGCTTCTGCAAACCCAGAAGTAGGATTCTGTGATCTAAAAAAAAAAATCAATATGTGAAAAAAAAGAGATGAAGACACAAGCATACCAAACTCAGTCAGCTTTATATCTTGTCTATAAAGATATACCACTTGGGATGGAATTGGTTGACCTTGGAGCCATATCCCACGAGTGAAAACTGATTATAAACTATCATTTAATATGTTTCAAATAAATTAAGGGACCTCTCCCAAAGTCCCCAGTTAACAAGCAACATATAAAGCAATCAATCAGATATAAACTTATTCCTTTTTAATCAGTTCATTTTCTAAAAGAGACAGCTGTTTAAGAATTCTTCAGTGCCTTCCCTTTATTGGGTGAGGGGAGGGCAAGGCAACTCTGTTATGAAAAATGCATCTTTTAAATTATGTATCCATGCTGGGCTCGGTGGCTCAGCCTGTAATCCCATGTCTTTGGGAGGCTGAGGTGAGTGGATTGCCTGAGTTCGTGGGCTCGAGACCCACCTGGGCAATTTGGTGAGACCTCATCTCTACAATAAATCAAAAATTAGTCGGACGTGGTAGTGCATGCCTGTAGTTCCAGCTATTTGGAAGGCTGAAGTGGATGGATCACCAGAGCCCAGCAGGTCGAGGTTGTGGTGGCCGGGAGCGGCCACTGCACTACAGTCTGGGCAACAGAGTGAGACTCCAACTCCAAAAATAAATAAATAAATAAATAAATAAATTATGTATCATTGTCAAAGATGACTAAATACTATATGCCACAATGAAAAAATGTCTGATGTCCAACTCTACAGTGTTATAATAATAAAAATGATTACAATAACAATATAACTTCAATTTGTTGAGTATTATCTGTGTGCCCAAGACTTATCTAAAATACTCTTCATTTATTTCTTATATCAGCACAGTGAGGTGAATTTTATTGGCTGTTTTTACATCTGAAGCAACTGAGATTCAGAGAGGTTTAGAAATTTGACCAATATCACACAGCTAGAAAGCTGTATATTCTAGATTCCTCTGAATTCCAGGTCCCACTTTTCAAGAATTAGCTAACATCTGTACTATTTTCTTTCTCCTCTTACTTGATGATATCATTCATTTGTTTA
>NW_007006417.1:0-811 GCF_000164805.1 Carlito syrichta
AAAATTCCTAGGAATTAACAAAAAAATGGATAGTTTATGGTCAGATGGTGAAGAAGTTTTTAACTTACTTGATTTTACAAGGAAGTATTTGTACTCTTCCTCTGGGTAAGGTAAACATTAAATTTCTGGATGGAAACCTGCAGTCCTAATCATCTCTGTAGATGTAGAAGTTGCTGCTGGTCTCATGACATATTTGGGGGCAACTCCAGATGGCAGCATGTAAAACCAGTGGTGAAACCTCAAGCAACATTTGATTATGAATTGTTCTCTTTGTGGGAGATAATAAGCACCCAGACCAGCAAATGCTGGTGAAGGCTACCCTGGCATCTGCAACTGTACCACCACATTTTGGAAACTTTCAGGAGGACAAATAACACTTGTCACCAAAGTAGATAAGAGGAGTCAAACCAAAGAATTGGTCACAGTGAACTCTGTACATTTTAGGAAAAAAGAGGGTATTTCAAACTGAAGACATGAAGTGCTCACTACTGCAGCGTGTCTGAGGAAGGATTCTAGTCGCTCCACCCCATGTCACTGTCCTGTGCAAATGCCACCTTCCACCCCTCACTTAGGACCAGCAGCAACTTCTCAGGGTGTCTCCTGCCTCCACTGTTGGCCTCCTCTATTCCACTCCACATTCTGCAGTCACCAGGCTCTTTCTAAAATGCCCTTCTGGTTTTATCAGTCTCCTGCTTAAGCCCTGTTTAAGTTTTACGGCTTCCCATTTCTCCCATTTTCACGATAAAGTACACTTTGAGTACAGCTTTAAAGTCTGTTATGACTAGACTTCTGTCTACCACTTCATTTTTTT
>NW_007006418.1:0-644 GCF_000164805.1 Carlito syrichta
AACTAGCTACAAACCTAGCTAGCCAACTGACTTTACTAGCTGAAATAATTTGTTAGCTACCTCTCTATCTATCTAGTTAGCTAGGCGACTTAACTAGGGGACGTAACTAGCTAGCTAGCTGACATAGCTAGCTGACTTAAATAGCAAGCTACCTAGCTAGCCAGCAGGCAAGTCAGCTAAATTAACTAGATGACATAACACTCTAGCCAGCTGACTAGACAGCTGAGATAACTAGCTAGCTACCTAGCTAGCCAGCAGGCAAGTCAGCTGACTTAACTAGGTGACATAACACTCTAGCCAGCTGGCTAGACAGGTGAGATAACTTGCTAGCTAACTAGCTAGCAAGTTGGCTAGCCAGGTGACTTATCTAGTTGAATTATCTAGCTAGCCAGCCAGATAGCCAGTTGAATTATATGCCTAGTTACCTAGCTAGCCAGCAGACTAGCCAGCTGACTTAACTAGATAACTTAATGAAGTAGTCAGCTGGCTAGCCAAGAGACTTAACTAACTAGCAAGATAGACAGCTTGATAGCCAGTTGACTTAACTAGCTGACATAACTAGACACCTGATGGCTAGCCAGCTGACTTAACTAGCTACCCACCTACATAGCCCGCTGGCTTGCCAACTGACTTAACTAACTAAC
>NW_007006419.1:0-511 GCF_000164805.1 Carlito syrichta
ACTGCAGTCCTAGTATTGAGGAAGCACGCGCACATGCGCGTGCGCGCGCGCGCACACACACACACACACACACACACACACACACACACACACACACACTTCCCTGAGCAAGACCCACTTTGGTGAGCAAGGAGTATAATTTGCTGAATGGTGCAAGCACGCTAGGAGGATAGAAGATGTTGCACTTTCTCCGGGAATAGAGGCAGGCAACTGACCCTGTGACGGCAGCCTACAGCTCTAAGAACACCGTCCTTTTTGCTTGGGGATGGGGGGGGGCCGTTGTTTTGCCTCTTTCTTCTTCGCAGTTATCATTCAGGAAGCTTCCCCCAACCCCAGTCCAGCTCCATCCTCAGAGTTTCAGGTCATCCTCTGGCAGTGCCCGAAGGGGGGCCCCCAGGCAGACGGGTTTGGGGCCAAGGAGGGCGACTCCTCCGTGCGGAATGCTTCCCGGGTGGCTCCCTAATCCGGCGTTTTCTCTGCGCGCCTTTCCATCGGGGTAGACTCGGAAAGG
>NW_007006420.1:0-720 GCF_000164805.1 Carlito syrichta
CAGGCATGCTCTACCATGCCTGGTTGATTTTTTGATTTATTGTAGGGATGAGGTCTTGCTGTCCAGGTGGGTCTCGAACCCACCAGCTCAGGCAAACCACTCATCTCACCCACCCAAATGTGAGAGATTACAGGCTGAGCCACCGAACCTAGTGATATGAATCCTTTATTGTAATTTCCAGGTCTGAGAAGAATATTAACTTAACCGTTATTTCATTGAACCTGTAGATTGACCAAAAGGCTCATTTTTACGTTAAAAGAGGTAAGTAAACTCAGCGAAACAAGCATGTCAAATTGTCAATGATGACATCAGTCTCAAAACTTTGACATCATAATCGGAGTGGTCTTGAATACTGAGCAATCCTTTGGCTTCAAGCACTTGTGTACAGTTCTTTGCCAAATGCGGAAAACATGGTGGATTTCATTCCCAAGAAGTGAAGAGAACCATGTGTTGACACCTATCCAAAAATTTCTCCAGGGTTAAGTGACCATTCAAGAATCCTCTAAAAGAGGTAGTTTTTTTTTTTCTTTTTAATGTAGTCTTTATTGAGAGGACCGAGAAACTGCCAAACTGGGTGGGGACATGAGGGTGTTGCCCAAGAGGTAGTATCTTATTATTATGTTTATGGAGCTAGGTGATAGCATAACTAAATAATATATTAGCACTTTCATTAGTTTAGAAACTTTTTTTGATGTTTTTAGTTTTTTTAAAACTGCTTTT
>NW_007006421.1:0-738 GCF_000164805.1 Carlito syrichta
CATTTATGGGAATGTTCCAGGAGGTGTGTTGCTTTGTGGAAAATGAGGATATTTGTATGGCAGAAGCATTGGGCACATGTAAAAATATGGTAAAATAAGATGGCGGGAGAGTGTGTATGTATCAGAGGTTTGCATTTCCTCCTACAGTATTTTTCTTCCTTCTATAATTAGAGGATGTAATTAAAACATTTTATTTACGTGAGTCTAAATGGTAACTCAGAATGGTATTTTAGAAAAGCTCTCTGACAGCATCATAAAAAATAAATTGGGAATAAGACTATAGGAAAGATAGACAGCAGGTGAATATTTTATGATTGGAGGGGAAAGACCCACACTCACTGCATAGTGAAGTAACAGAGGCATTTACAGAAGGGGAAAGACAGAGAAGATTAATAAAATATAGAGAGTAATCCATTCAGAATTATTAATAGTTATTGAGAGAAATACAAGTTTCACAGAAATTTTAGGTGGAGTTGAAACACTAAAGTATAATTAAATCTTGACCAGTTAAAAGTGAGGTTAAATACATCTCAATAATTTATTTGTTCATATCAAATAAGAGAAAAATACTTGGACAATGACAAAAATAATCTCTTAAACCAAAACACTGAAACAAAATTATTACATGAAGACCAGAAAAAAAAAAAAGAAATGCATCTGAGCAAACACAGAAAAGAGATGAATGTTGACAAATTAATGTTAGATGTGAACAAAAATACCGTGAATTTATTTTAGAGT
>NW_007006422.1:0-2297 GCF_000164805.1 Carlito syrichta
GGACTCAGGCCATCCTCTCATCTCAGCCTCCCAAGGGCCAAGATGCCAGGTTGAGCCCTTGAGCCTGACCTGTGGTTGTGGTGGTGGTGGTAGTTGGTATTATTACTCTGAGTCAGAGTCCTTCTCTGTTGCCCAGGCCGGAGTGCAGGGACCCACTGTCAGCCACGGTGGCCTCCACTGGCTTGGCTCAGGAGATCCTCCCAAGTGGTTGCAACGATAGACGTGAGCCACCACGCTCGACTTATTTTTTGACATCATGTAGAGACGAGGTTTCCCTGAGGTGCCTGGGCTAGTGTTGAACCCAGGGATGCAGGCCATCGCTCATCTAGGCCTCACAGAGTGCTGGGATGACATGGGTGAGCCCCTGTGCCTGGCCCCCACATCCCTCTTGGGGCCCCACCTTGACTTCCTATCTCTTCCGACTACCCAGGACCCCAGAGTGGGTGGCCCAAGTCATCCACCAAGCCCTCTCTGGGGGGATCAACTGGCACAGGTGTGTGTCTCTGTCAGGGACCCACCCCTCCACCTGCCTCCTTCCCCAGGGTGGATGCACATGCTCCTCCCAGGGTCCACCTCGAGAAAAGGCAGGGCGTGACTCTTAAACCTTCATTGGGATGAAGACAGCTGGGTGACTCATGCCTGTCTCCTCAGCTCTGAGGAAGCCCGAGACAGGAAAATAGCTGGAGCCTGGGTACTCGAGACCAGACTGGACACCATCACAAGCCCCCACCTAGACCCCAAGTTAAACCCAGAAAATCTTGGTTGAGGGCAGTCCTTGGCAGGAGGATCGCCTCCAGCCCAGAGTTCAAGAACAGGCAGAAAGACTAGGATGTCGGCCAAATGGAAAACCTGTGATCGCAGCATTTTGGGAAGCCCAGGCTGAGAGGATGACCCGAATTGGGAGATTTGTAGGTAGCCTTGGCAACCTAGTGGAAAGAAAAAAAAGAAAAGAATGAAGGAAAGAAGATGGAATAAAGGAAAGAAAGAAAGAAAGAAAGAAAGAAAGAAAGAAAGAAAGAAAGAAAGAAAGAAAAGAAAAGAAAAACAAAAGAAAGTTTCTTTATCCTGCAAACATTCTGCCCTCAATCTTTCCCTTCCTGCCCCCATCACATGTGAGGTTCCCCCAAGCTCGGCAGCTTCCAGACACAACCCCACCCCCAATGTCTGCCCCTTCTTTGGTGGGAGAATTCCCAAGGCACTCTGACCGGGTTCCTGCTGGCTCTGCTCACCAAGGACAAAAATGTGCCCCAGCCAGGCCAACTCTCTGACTCGGCAATGAAGACCTTCCACCAAGAAAGCACAGGGACACATTCCTCACCCGGGGACATTTCTTCCCCCAATCACATTTTTCGTGGCTCTAAAACTAGTTTCCCTGTGAACATACCATGTGCAGTTGAGAATCCGTGTATGATTCTGATGTTTTTGGAGACAAGGTCCAGCTCTGTGCCCCAGGCTGGGGCCTGTGGACATGACCATCTTTCACCACCAGCTTTGAAATCACGGGCTCCAGTGATCATCCATCCTCAGCCTCCAGAGTCGATGGGACAACGGGAATCTCGATCCTAGACCACGTGTTTGTATGGGTGCAGAGATGGGGTCTCCCTGTGTGGCCTGGGCAGGTCTTGGGCTCTGGGGGTTTAGGAAGAAAAGAAGCAAGAAAGAAAGAAAGAAAGAAGAAAGAAAGAGAAAGAAAAGAAAGAAAGAAAGAAAAAGAAAGAAAGAAATTCACCTGCAACCCTGTACTCAGGCCTCCCCCCCACAACTTCTCATGTGAGGATCCTCCAAGCTCAGCACCTTTCAGCCCCAACCCCCCAGTGGCTGATCCTGCTTTGGTGTGTGAATTCCCAAGTCTCCCTGCCCAGGTTCCTGCTGGCTTTCCTCTCCGAGGTGAGAAATGTGCCCCAAGCAGGCCGACCTTCTGACGTGGCAACAAGGACCTTACACCAAGAAAGGTCAGGGACACATCCTTCACCTGGGACATTTCTCTCCCTTCCAATCCCATTTTCCCTGGCTCTAAAGCCAGTCACCCTGGGAACTAGCCACACGCAGTTGAGAATCTGTGTACGATTCTGATATTTTTGGAGACAGGGTTCATTTTATTGGTTTCTTGTAGAGTCGAGGACTCTCCATAGTGCCTAGTCTTGTCTCGAACCTAGGGGCTCAGGCCATCTTTTTGCCTCGACCTCCCAAAGCACCAAAGTAACAAGTGTGAGCCCCCACGCCTGGCCTTCACACCTGTCTCTGGGACCCACCATGAGCCCCGTTTCCTTCAGATGACCTGGGACCCCAGAGCTGGC
>NW_007006423.1:0-1417 GCF_000164805.1 Carlito syrichta
ACTGGAAACTGGCGACCAAAAGATGCCTCCACGTGCATCATGACGGGCATCACAGCTCCCCAGTGAATGATCTGCATGTGTGGGGGACGATGGAGTGATCAGGAGAGGAAGGGACCCTCCCGCATGATGGCGGCAGACCGTCTGACCAGATTGGGCTGGCCTTGGCGTTGCTGGACTGCTTTGATCATTCTGTGCCCAATGGCAGCCCTATCTTGGGGCTGTCTGTTCCCTGAGTTCACTAGCGTCTTTGCCGTGGGTCATGGGTGTGGAGTGTGGAGGCCAGCCATCTGGGATGCATTGTAAAGACTTAGGACAGACATGCCCAATGGCCACCTTTGAAAACTCCCTCGAATGACAGGTGGGATACTGCCTGTTCTCTCCCATACTTGAGGGTGACTCTTCTCCTGGGTGGCAGGGGTGGTGGTGGTGGTGGTGCTAGTGATTATTATTATTTGGAGTCAGAATCCTGCTCTGTCACCCAGGACCGAGTGCAGGGGCAAACTCACGGCTACCACAGACTCCACCTGCTGAGGTGGAGCCTCCTGAGTGGCTGGAACCACAGGCGTGCACCACCACGCCAGGCTAATCATTGGATTTATCTTTGATGCCTGAAACGAAGTCTCGCCCAGTGTTCCGGGCTGGTCTCAAACTCACAGGCTCTGGCCATCCACTCACCTCAGCCTCTGAAGGACAGGGATGCCAGGCTGAGCACCTGAGCTTGGCCTGTGGTTGTGGCTGGTATTATTATTCTGAGTTGGAATCCGGCTCTGTCACTCAGGCTGGAGCACAGGGACCCACTCTCAACCACCGCAACTTCCACATACTGGGCTCCAGTCATCCTTCCACCGTGGTCTCATGAGTGGCCCAAACGACAGGCATGAGCCAACATGCTCAGCTCATCTTTTGGCTTCTTGTAGGGACAAGGTCTTCTCAAGATGCCTGGGCTGGTATTGAATCCAGGGGCTCAGGCCATCCTCTCGCCTCGGCCTCCCAAAGAACCAGGGTGATAGCTGTAAGCCTCCATGCCTGGCCTTCACATCCCACTCTGGGTCCCATTGAGGCCCTCTCCCTTCAGAAGACCCGGGGCCAAAAGAGACAGCAGTTGGAGTCACCCGTCAAGCCCAGCCCAGGGGAGCACCTGGTACAGGAGCGTGTCTCCCATGGGGCTTCCACCCCTCAGCCTGCCTCGATTCCCAGTGTAGACCTTCAAGCTCCTCCCAGGGTCTGCCTCAGGGACAGGGAGAGCATGACTCTCAAAACATAGGGAGGGTCAATCATACAACTCACGCCTGTCTCCTCAGCACTTGGGGAGGCTGGTATGGAAAGATGGTTGTAGCCCAGGACCTGAGACCAGGCTGGAAACCATAGCAAGGTCCCGTCTTGACCCCTAGTCAAACCCAGAAAACCTTCGGTGAGG
>NW_007006423.1:4468-5266 GCF_000164805.1 Carlito syrichta
CCACTCTCGGTTCATTTTTTTTTGGTTCTTGTAGATACTAGGTCTTGCCATGGTGCCCGGCTTGTCTCAAACCCAGGGCCTCAGTCCATCCTCTCACATCAGCCACCCAGAGCACTGGGATGTCAGGACTGAGCCCCTGCACCCAGACTCCATTCTCCTCTCAGGACCCAACGTGAGCCCCACTCCCTTCTGACGACCTGGGACCCTGGAGAATGTGGCCATAGTCACCAGATGAGCCCTCCCTAGGGACAATGCCTGAGGCAAGGACATTTCACCACTGGGGCAACCACCCCTCCACCTGCCTGATGTCCCAGGATGGAACCATTCGTTCCTACCAAGGGCCTCCTTGGGACTGACTCTCAAACCATCGGAGGAGTGGGGACAGCCTGGTGACTCATGTCAGTCCATTTGGTATGTGGGGAGACCGAGACCAGAAGATGACTGGAACACAGGAGCTTGAGACCAGACTGGACACCATAGCAAGCCCCCACCTTGACCCCAAGTAAAACCCAGAAAACCTTGGATGAGGGCCGGCCTCAGCAGGAGGTTCACCTCTGCCACAGAGTTCAAGACCAGCAGGAAGACCAGGATGTCGAACAAATGGAATGCCTGTGGTTGCAGCAGTTTGGGAAGGCCAGGCCAACAGGATGGCTCCAGTTGGGCAGTTTGAGAGCAGCCTGGGCAACCTAGTGAGGAAAGAAAATAAAAGAAAAAAAGAAAGTCAGAAAGAAAGAAAGGAAGGAAGGAAGGAAGGAAGGAAGGAAGGAAGGGAGGAAGGAAGGAAGGAAGGAAGGAAGA
>NW_007006424.1:0-5910 GCF_000164805.1 Carlito syrichta
AGATTCCTGGGTCGAGTGGTAATTCAGCTTTCAGGTCTCTGAGAAATCTCAACACTGTTTTACATAGCGAAAGAACGAATTTACAATCCCCCCAAAAGCGCATGAGCATTCTCTTTTCCTCTACAAACACGCCAACATCTGTTGTTTTTTGACTTTCTAGTAACCGCCATTCTGACCAGTGTGAAGTGAGACCTAATGGTGGTTTTAATTTACATTTTTAGCGATGTTGAGCTTTTTTCATAAATGTTTGTTGGCTGCTTGTGTGAGAAGCATCTACTCATGTCTTTTGCCCACTTTCTGATGGGGTTATTTGTTTTTTCAAGTCGAGTTGTTAGAGTTCCTTGTAGATTCTGGATATCAGCCCTTTATCTGAGGCATGATTTGCCAATATTTTCTCCCATGCGGTAGCATTTCTGCTCACTCTGTTGATTATTTCTTTTGCTGATGCCTGCATGATTTTCTGCACTAAGACAGCTGCAAAGTGCACAGCCTAACACAGTTCATAGAACATGGGAACTTTCTGACTTTTGCCCCAGCTCCCGTTTTTCAGTACCTTCTAGCTCCAGTATATTGCAGACTTCCTGGCTTCATAATCAGTGTTGACCTGTGTAATAATCTCTGAGTACCTGAAATGTCTTCCCAGTGGGATTACATTAGAACTTCACCCAGGATTTACAAATAAAAAGTGACTGGTACACAAAATGATTTTTTAATATGTAACGGGAGAAAATAATGAATATAAGATTGTTGCTCTGATTATTAAGTCTTCAGGTGACAAGTTTCAACATTCCAGACTATGGAATCAAGTCTGGGAACCCCCAAACAATGAGGTTTTCAGGTATAGGCATGCATGTTCAGAGTGTCAGAGACTCAGTTCTCCAGAATTGACTCTGGGTCCTATTTTCACTACTCTTTCTCAATTAACTCTTTGTCACCCGTCCCTCTTTCCCCCTTTTTTGCACGACAACTGTGCCCTGTGCAGACGTATGATTAAAACTGTACATTTCATTTATTGCTTTCCTATGAGACAGTTAAGACCTAGGAGCAGATTTCATTTGGTCTTTGCATACTCTCTATCAATCAGTTACACAGGGACACAGGGATTTCTCTCCAAGATGTTTCAAACGTGGAACTATGTTAACCAATGTAAGCAGTGAATTGTGACCCACGTCTTTCAAATCCCAGCTCTGCAATCCTGGCTGTGCGATTAGGGGAACGTTACCCGTCTTTCTGAGCTTGACTTTCCTCACCTGTGAACTGAAGTGAGGGTACTCATGCCATGGGAATTTTATGAAAATTGTCGGGAAGATACAAAAGCACCTGACACATAGTAGGCCCTCAAAGAGCTCCTATTATGTATTCAGATATTGTACCTAAAAGACCAGAAAATAGGATTCTCTTAGAGAAATTTTGGGAATCACACACAAGAGGATGTTCATCCAAGGAAAAAGATCAAGAATGCTCCTTTCTGAGGCATAGGCTGGTAGTAAAAGCTCTTTGATCGAAACCAAAGCAAAGTTAAGAATCTCTGAGTGTGATTGGTGTCCATTGCTAGGATATAATATTGTATTTTAGGAAAACCACTAACATGGCCACTGCTTTCCAAACTTGAACAAAATAAGACACCTGGGAAAAGATGGAAAACAGAATGGGAAAAGCTCCTTCTCCTTCCCATCTTGAATCCCCAGAGAATGATAACTGGCTCAGAGACCACAGTCACAGGCACTCTATCATGCTGTTTGTGGTGCATCCCTCCCGAACCGGCTGAGTTTACTGGTGATCGGTGAAACTTTTACTGTAAAACAAGAAATGCAGTCATTGTCCTGATCACAAGTTTGATACCAGACATCATGTGTGTGTGCCCCTTGTTGTCTTCATCTAAGGAATCTGAGAGGTTTTGGAACAGCTTGGTGACCCTGAGAAGCCTGTCCTGCCTCGGACAAAATTGGCCTGATAGTGCCTGAAACTGTGGGTACACGGTGTTTTTGATAAGTAGACCATCTTCCTTCCCTCCTGGGCTGTCTTGAGGTCTGTGTGACAGAAAAGACATCCTGGCAGGACCAGAATGCTCACACACAGAAACTAGCTCTGTAAGAAACAACCCTCATCTAGATGCACCCTCCCCACGATCATGAAGGAGTTGTAAGTAACAACTATTCTATCCCTTCCCAAGAATTCAAAACAGTCTCCATTCTTCTGCTACAGCAGAAATCAGTGGGGAGTATTCCAGCATTTGGCCAAAGGAGCTGGAGAGTGATCTCTAGGATGAGGAGGTTCTGAAAGTGTTAGAAGATGAGGAAAAAATGGAGAGATGTGCCCATTAAAAAAAGGGTAGGGGACCAGAGAGAACTCTGGGGGTTTAACTTACCCCCAGTGGGGTTAAAGTGGGGGTATGCCTATACTGCCATCTTTGTGGGGTGTTATCATCAAGTACAGAAATCCCCACATCATTTGGCTACCTACTAGCTGCCAGATATTGAGCAGGTTACATAATGCCTTTGATCTCAATATCCCCCCTACATTGACTCAACTTTATTTTCAACTATTTCATGACATTGTGATTGTGTTGCTTTAATTGTGCTTAATTCTATAATTGTGTTGTATTCCAAAAGACACTGTCCTAGTCAAACAAAATATTATATGTAAATTGTAATACATGTCCTGCACAGATAAAGCAAAAGAATCTTTAGGTGATGAATGACTGAGATCTGGAAACACCACCTGAAGTCATGCTGTATAGCTTTTATGCTGTGTACACTACCCTGTGAAGATGCTCCTGAAGCTGAGTCTGACTTCTAGGCCTTGAGTGTCTCACAGCTGCCTGGCAGGGTTTGTATAACATCTGCTACATATATGGTGCTAACCAGATGACAACTGCTGGAACAGCTGCAGGCTGGAATGAGAATGTCTTCTCTATCAGTGTCACTTACCAAAGATGAACCAATTAAGCAAATTTTCAGTTTGTTTCTGGTTGTGTCACCGAGCGTCCTGGAGGGTGGATGTACGGAGACCAGTGAAACATGACTCTTCCCACAAGGGTCTCTCAAGCTAGCAGGGGAGACAAACACACTCATTACAACAACAGATATTTTCTGAATGGCCACAATGTATCCTCAGCAACAACAGGGGCTGCTTGAGATACACCAGTGAGCAAGAGACAAAGGTCTGGTGCTTACACCCTAGCGAGAGCTGTAGGGGAGGAGAGAAAGTGGCAATAAACATAATACATAAGTACATTGCGTAGTCTGTTGGGTGAGAAGTGCAATAATAAAAAGAAAGTCTAGGCCCTGGTAAAGGGGATCAGGAATATCAACGATAGGGTGGCAAAGAAGAGCCTCACTGAAAGAAGTGGGCCTCACAGAAAAGTGAGAAGAGATCAAGACCTTGATGGAGATGAAGAAGTTAGCCCTCAGATATGAAAGAGGAGCATCCAAGCAGAAGGAGCGGCCAGGGGAATGACCCAGAGGAGGGTGCCCCTCCACCCGACACAACCCAGATCCCGCAGAGTGCAGGACCCCTAGAGACGTGAGACTGACGGGAGTGGTAGCAACACAGTCAAAGATGACATAGCCCAGATGCTGTCGGACTTTGTAGGCCCTTGTAAGGTGTCAACATTTCATCTGAGGCCTAAATCCAGGAGTACTAGAAGGGGTGCGTGTGCCAAATTAGAAGTCTGCGCAGGGTGGAGTAACAGTAGAAAGGAGAGTCACAGCAGTGAGGGAGGTAGAGGTAGTGAGCAAAGAAGTGGGAGAAATCAAGGCGTGCCGCATCTTTGTGAGAGTGGAAGCACTCACCTGGACCCGACAATTCCCTTGATCACCGTGTTCCCATCCTTGATCCTGTGCACATGTATGCCATGGCTCCCAAAAGTCACATAAGTAGCAGTCTTGTGATTCATCTAGAACACCGCTGAACACAGAATGGAAGGAAGGGTATTTTGTGCTCCAATAGCTTTGTATTTCAAGCCTGTTCCGTGCATTATCTAGTATAGGCCCACTACGAAGCTACATTTATGTTTGAGAGAAGAGTGTCCAAGGTACATTTACAAAATCGGGGAACATATGGAGGTTCACTTGAGAGACAGAACCTGCCCCATCTCCTAGAGTGAAGAGACATGTACAAAGCCATCCTAGGTTCACTCATATTCCATTTAACATCGCTAATAAACAACTAACAGGAACAATCACAACTGTTTTTGGTGACCCATGTAGCTTCTGTCATCATCTTTTTTTCAATCAAGGTGTTTTAAATCCCCGCTGGACACCAGATCCGAGGCAGTGCTGATTCAGCGGCGAACACGTATGTTTCAGGCTCATTCCCTGACCTCAAATGTCTCCCAAGCACGCAGAGCAGTGCACTATAGAGTTCCTTGGTTAGAGCTGTGACCACATTCAAGTCCAGAAAGCCTGGAAAAACAGAGGAGGGTAACTTAATCCCAGTGTAAAATATGGGTGAACACGTGGACATGAAAGCCCCTTTGGGACAGGTGAGGCTCATGAAGTAGGTACTTCTTCTTATTCTCATTTTACACATGAGAAATTTTAAGGTTAAAGATACTAACTTGCCTCAGACAGCACTGCGACTGAGAATGCCAAGCTTAAATTTTATTTTATTTTTATTTTTTATTTTTTAATTTTTTTTTGAGTTGGAGTCTCACTCTGTCGCTCAGACTGGAGTGCAGTGGCCGCTCCCAGCCACCGCAACCTTGCCTGCTGGGCTCCGGCAGTCCTTCCGCCTCAGCCTTCCAAGTAGCTGGAACTACAGGTGCGCGCTACCACACCCGGCTAATTTTTTGATTTGTTGTAGAGATGAGGTCTCGCCAAGTTTCCCAGGCGGGTCTCGAACCCGCGGGCTCAGGCAATCCACTCACCTCGGCCTCCCAAAGCGCTGGGATTACAGGCTGAGCCACCGAGCCCGGCCTTATTTTTTTTATTTGTGTAACAAAACACCATGTTTTTTCTCCTTTACTACTCAAATTACTTCTCCAGGCTCTGCTTCCCTTTTAAATATTCTGAAAGTTTCTCAGGTGTGTTGGTCGGGGTCCCTCTCCCGAAAGCTTGGTCGAGCTGTGAGTACTGTCAGGTTCTGAGAAAGTCTTTGGCATCCCCTATCCCTGGGAACAGCTGTTTCTGGAGAGCTGCTTTCCTCCTTCTTGTACTCCACTTAAAAGTCAGGTAACGGTAGTCAATATCTGTCTGGGGATGGGGGGGGCCACACCTCATCAACAAGGTACCTACACAATGCACATTTGTATACCTAACCCTTAACTGTACCCCACAATTTTAAAATAAAAAATATGTATTAAAAAAAAGTCAGGTACAGAAGAGGCAGCTCCAGCTTCCAAGGCGTTCTCACCAAGTGAAGCACCCAGCTTCCGTGACGATGCTTCTACTGTTGCTGTCAATCGCCCATCTGCCCGCCTCTCCCTAACGCAGACAAAAGGCAGAAATATATATCCCAGACTTGTTGGTTAGAGAGCAGTTCCCCTGAGCCTTGATCTTGGGAATACTAGCAGTTGACACGGAAGCTGCGTTCCCTTGGGTGCCTGGATCTTCCAGGTGAAAAAGTAAGAGAGGATGACAACTGTGCCGAAAGGAATAACATGCGCTGCATGCCAGCAACACTTAACGTAAGTGAAATGTGCCACAGCGGATGCAACAGGATTACCTCTGGACTCAGACAGACCAGGGCGTGAGTTCCAGATCCACCACTTCCTGGACTGCTTGCTTTAACCCATCTCAGCCTGTTTCTTGATCTGTTGAAGGAGATGTCGGCACTCACTTTTCAGGTTCATTTGTACATACAGATTACGTGCATAAAATGAAGCAGACCATCCATAAATCAAAACCACAGCCTACAGTGATGACAGAGAGTATCTTTTATTTTCACTTTCTTCCATTCATCTGGCAG
>NW_007006425.1:0-842 GCF_000164805.1 Carlito syrichta
AAGAGTGTCTATTCATGTATTTTGCCCACTTTTTAAAGTAGTTGCTTGTTTCCTTTTGGAGTGTTTGAGTACCTTGTAGATCCTAGATATTAGGCCTCTGTCATATGAATAGGTGGGGAATATTTTTTTGCCATTCTGTAGGCTGTCTCCCTGCTCTTTTGATGGTTTCTTTTGTTTTACAGAAGCTTGTTAATTTGATGAGGTCCCACTTGTCTATCTTATTTCTTAAGGTATGGGCATTTAGGGTCATGAAGAGTAACTGGTTCCCAGTTCCAATTCAATAAAGGTGTCTCTTGCATTTTCTAAGATCATTATAATTTGAAGTTTTACATTTAGGTCTTTGATCCATTTAGAGTAAATCTGTATGATGATAGGTAGGGGTCTTGTTTCAATCTTCTGCATGTGGTAAGTCATTTCCCAGCACCATTTACTGAATATGTTCTCCTCTCCCTAGTGGTTGTTGGAGGTTTTGTGAAAGATGAGTTGATTGAGAAATTGAGGTTTGATTCCCGATCTCTATCCTGTTCCTTTGGTCTATGTGCCTGTTCTTGTACCAATACCAGGTTGTTTTGATTACTGTAGACTTATAGTAAAGTTTGAAGTCTAGAAGTGTCATACCTCCTGCTTTGTTTCTTTTGCTATGAATTCTTTTGGCTATTCGTTGTTGTTTATGTTTTTATATGAATTCTTTATAGTCATTTCCAGGCCTGAGAAGAATGATGTTTGTAGCTTAATGGGTATTGCATTGAATCTCTAGATTGTCTAAAAGGCTAATTTTTAAATTAAAAGATGAAAGCAAATTCAAGGAAATAATCGTGTTAGTTTGCCAATTATGACATAAG
>NW_007006426.1:0-891 GCF_000164805.1 Carlito syrichta
TGACTAACTGGATTATTTTAATAAAATGTATTTTCCTTCTGACTTCCCACCTTCATACACAGTGTAGAGCTTGAAGTTTCTTCTCAGGAGGTTCAACTTTGGGTATGCCTATACTTGAAATGACAGCAATTTTGATAGGGTTCTATTCTTTTTCTCTGCTCAAACTCAGCTGTTAAATGCCACTAATTGCCAACTGATTGCTCTACTGTTTTGAACAATGTCCTGGGACATAAATTGTTCCATAATCTAATCCAATCAATGTTGACTTCTTTGAAGGAATATTTTCTAGGGTTAGTATTTAATATTTGTTCTGACCCCAGGAGGGCTCCTCTCAGCTTTCTTATACTCTATCCTTTCCCACAAGCTAGCTTGTTTACAATTTAGCCTTTATCTTCATTCTCCTTCCAATTGCCTTTCACCACAGTCTGTTTCTCCCCACAGGCAAAATTTCTGAGCCAGGACAAAGGAGCTGGAAGTAGTGGCAACCTTCTCTCCTAGTAAAGTCTGTGCTCTTGATGTTGAGTGCTTAGTGGAGGTGGGAGGCAGTAGCCTAAGGTCTTCTTGGTATGCCTCTTCTAACATAAAACCACCTATCAGGCCCCCATATTTTCAGCCTGCCACACAGAAAGTAGTGCCTCAATTCTCCAAGTGGGGATTGTGCAAAAGAAGGAATTCCCACCTTCCAACTGCACTTACTCAGAGCTTAGCCTTAGCAATAGGTAGCTGGAGGTAGAATACAAAGAGCTGATATCCTGCTCTTCTCACGAAAAAAGTTCTTTGACGGGAAACTGGTGAGAGAGCTCTCTTTCCTTGGATGCAGTGTTCTAAGTGAAGTCTCCATGTTGCTGAGCTGGGAGGTAGGAGGAAGAGGGAAGTCTTCATTGAAATACC
>NW_007006427.1:0-649 GCF_000164805.1 Carlito syrichta
CGGTCTCTCTGCATGACCCTTGCTGGCCTGGGCTGACCTTGGGCTCAGGGACTCCAGTCATCCTCCTGCCTAAGCCTCCCAGAGCACTGGGATTCCAGGCGTCGACTGCTGCATCAGTCCTTCTGGTTCGTTTTTGACGAAGGATCGAGGAAGTGCTTGGGGGCTCAGCCTCATCATCCCAATGCTTTTGGAGGCTGAGGCCAGTGACTGGCCCAAGCCCGCAGGCCGAGACCCGCCCGGGAAACTTGGTGAGACCTCGTCTCTACTTTCCATCCCAAATGAGCTGGGCATGGTGGCACGCTCCTGTCATTTGGGATCCTTGAAGTCCAGTGAAATACTCTCTGGAGGCTGGTGGACCGAGGCATGCTTCCTGGGAGAAAGCCACCACCCTTCAGCCTGGGCAAGGGAGTGAGACTCTGACTCAAAGAAATAAAGAAAAAAAGAAAAAAAAAGAAGATAATCCATTTGTCGATGGAGTTGGGATCATTGTGAACAGACAAAGATCATTTGGGAAGGAGTCCCCAGCCTTGAGCCTAGAGTTTCCCAAACACTGTGTATCATCAGATATTCATGCTGTCGCTTTGGGTGTTGGGGGACTGCTTGAGCCCAGAGTTCGAGACCATCCTGTGCCATGTAGCAAGACCTCGTT
>NW_007006428.1:0-846 GCF_000164805.1 Carlito syrichta
CCCTCATATTTGCATGAATACATTTTATGCATATGTATAAATGTTTATTTATAAACTATTTGTATTAATAAATAGAAGGAATTTTAAAGACTTAAAGCCATAAAATGTGGAGCCCCAATAGAACTTCTCCTGAGGAAATTCTATTGCATGTCTCTATTTTTTTGCACTTAAAAAGTAAAATAGGTAAAATTCAAGGAAGTGTTTTTGCAACCAAAAAAATTCTAAAATCTGCTGCTGATTTTTCTTCTGTTTACTTGACATCAAAGTGAGATAGATGTCGTTATTAAAAGCAATATATATTATGTGAGTTCAATTAGATCAAAGTCGAATTTTTGACAGCTTATTCTGGAAAAATCTTAGTTTGTCTATTGAAAAACACATTCGTATGTCAACATTAGATACTTTTGGGAAAATTGAGAGAAGGTTCTAGTCTAAAGTTTGGAATCCATATTGACAACACTGAGAGAACAAAGTAAAATACTTATTTATTCTTGCATTTTTCTCCTTATTATACTTGGCTTGGCTTGGTTACTGAGGTTAAAAATATAATCCTGGTTAAAATATGTATATATATTTTATATATGTATACACACACATATATGTATACAATTAATTCAAATAATTATTTGCTCATTTATGATAAATTATGTTTTTTGGGCTAACTGAAATGATATCAAAATATGAATGGAGTCCAATATACTCTATCTTTCATAGTAAATTAAAAAGTAGGTAGGCAAATATAAATAACTTAGCCATTACAATTTGTGTAAAGTAATCCTAAGTCAAAATAAAACATGATTTACTTTTATTATTTTGCAAAGCTATTTAAACTGAGGAAAAAAGTAG
>NW_007006429.1:0-767 GCF_000164805.1 Carlito syrichta
TGGCTTGTCATTTCATCACTCCAGTCACAAAGCCAGTATCTCCAAATCTCTGCTCTTTCTATGCATCACCTTTTTCTCGGTGTTAGTATCAAATCTCCTTCTGTTTCCCTTTTATAACAATACATGTAAGCATTTAAAGCTCACTTGGATAAAACAATATAATCTCCTCATCTCAAAATCTTTAATTTAATCACACCTGCAAAGACAGATCTTCCTCCCTTTTTTGTTATATACAGCACCATTCACAACTTTCAGGAATTAGTTGATAAATATATTTTGGGGACTATTTCTCAATTTACCACAGATGGTATTGACTGATAATTTTATAAATCTTAAAATGATAAGCAAATGTAATTACTACTAAAATGGTGTTCATAGGAACATGAGAGTAAAATAAATCAATTCTGAAAATGACCATGAAGTAATAGTTCTATGCCCAGTGTCCTGAGGGAGGAGTAAGAGTTTGCAAGTTTGAGAGTGGGGAGAAGAAACTTCAAGCATAGGGAACTGCATGAAGATAGGCAAAGACTTGTGTGGTTGGTGTAGGCAAGAGAAAAATAAATGAATATTTTAAGCAAGAGATTTTAGTTGAGATCCTATTATTGTTTAGCCTTTGAAAAGCACAAACTAATTTAGGATATGATATTTGTAGAAGTCCATAAACTTCATCCTTGGGGAAATAGGATGTGCACACATGGAACCGACAAAGAACACTATAATCAATATGTAACTATATGCTACCCTTTGTAATATTTACTAGGAGTTCA
>NW_007006430.1:0-778 GCF_000164805.1 Carlito syrichta
AGAGACCCATCTCACTAGAAAGGACATACACAGACTCAAAGTAAGAGGATGGGAAACAAATTTTCAGGCGAATGGAACACAAAAGAAAGGAGGAGTCGCGATCCTAATTTCAGACAAAATACCATTTAAGCTATCAAAATTAAAAAAGATACAGAGGGCCACTACATAATGATAAAAGGTTCACTCCATCACCAAGAAATATCTATCCTAAACATATATGCACCCAACATAGGCGCACCAACATACATAAAGCAACTTCTAGGAAAACTAAAGAAAGACATTGACTCTAACACCATAAAAACTGGGGACTTTAATACACCACTCACAACCTTAGACAAAAAATCAGCAAGGAGATCCGGAACCTCAATGAGACTCTGGGCCAAATGGACTTAATTGATACCTATAGAACACTCCATCCAAAGACCACAGAATACACATTCTACTCATCACCACATGGAACATATTCTAAGATCGACCACATAATTGGACACAAATCAAGTATAAGTAAATTTAAAAGGACTGAAATTCTGCCATGCACCTTTTCGGACCACAGTGGAATAAAAATAAACATTGACACCAACAAAGTCCCCCAAAACCCACAAAGACATGCACACTAAACAGCATGATGCTAAATAACTCCTGGGTCAATGATGACATCAAAATAGAGATCAAAAGATACCTGCAAACAAATGAAAATAAAGAAACATCTTACCAAAATCTCTGGGATGCCTTAAAAGCTGTAATAAGAGGGAAATTTATATCCCTACAAACACACATG
>NW_007006431.1:0-5111 GCF_000164805.1 Carlito syrichta
GACTGATGTGGTGGCCCACAGCTGAATCCCATCACTCTGGGAGGCCGAAGTCGGAAGATAACTGGAGCCCAGGATCCGAAGGCCAGCCTGTGCCATGCATGTAGACCACGTCTCCGCCCCCATCCAAACAGGGAATCTGGTTTCGAGGTATAGGTCGCCCAGTCCTCACCAGAAGATGAGGTGGGAGGATCACCGGAGCCAGCAATTTGCAGCTTAGTGGTGAATGACGGTCAAGTCCCGGGTACCCAGTCTGGGCCAGAGAGCCAGACCCTGTCTCCCAAAACATCAGAATTGTACACAGATTCTCAACTGTGCATGGTGTGTTAACAGGGAGACTGGCTTTAGAACCAGGAAAAATGGGATTGGGGGAAAGAAATATCCCCAGGTGACGGATGTGTCCCTGGCCTTCCATGGTGGAAGTTTCTCATTGCCAAATTTGATGGTCAGCTTACCTGGGGCACATTTCTCAACTCAGAGAGGATATCCAGCAGGAACCATGCCAGGGAGCCTCGGGAATGAATGCAATGAAGTGGGGCAGCCATTGGTGATTTGGAGCTGGAAGGTGCCAAGCGAGGGGTACCCTCATATATGGCTGTGCTAGGGTGGAAGGACTGAGGGTAGAAGAATTGCAAGAGAATGGATTTCTTTGTTGACTTAGATTTTCTTTCTTTCTTTCTTTCTTTCTTTCTTTCTTTCTTTCTTTCTTTCCTTCTTTCTTCTTTCTTTCTTTCATTCTTTCTTTCTTTAATTTCCTCTCTCTCTCTTTTTTTTCCTCGCTTGGCAGCCCTGGCTGTTTTCACACCGCACAACTCAGTCCTTCCCCTCTACCTCGGCCTCCCAAACTGCTGCTATCACAAGCTTTCCATTTGGTTGACATCCTGGTCTTCCTGCCTGGTCTTGAACTCTGGGGCTAAGATGATCCTCCTGCCGAGGCCTGCCCTCAGACAAGTAATTGGGTTTTGATTTGGGTCGAGATGAGGGCTTGCCATGGTGTCCAGCCTGGTCTCAGCTCCCAGGCTCTAGCCATCTTCCCATCTCAGCTTCCCTGAGTGCTCAGGAGACAGGCATGAGTCACCTGGCCAGGCCCCCCGATGGTTTGAGAGTCATGCCCTCCCTTTCCCTGAGGAGGACCCTGGTAGGAGCGAGCAGGTCCACCCTGGGGATTGAGCTGGCCAGAGGGGTGTGTACCCCAGTGGAGACATGCCCCTGTGCCAGGCGCTCTCCAGGTGTGGGCTCAGCGGGTGACTCAAGCTGTTTCTCCAGGGTACTGGGTCATCTAAAGGGAGCAGGCCTCATGGTGGGGCCCTGAATTTGGTGTGGAGTCTGGGTGCTGGGGCTCATGCCTGTCACCCTGGCACTTTGGGAGGCCGAGGCAAGAGGATGGCATGAGCCCCAGAGTTCGAGACCAGTCTGGGTATCTTGGTGAGACATCATCTCTACAAGAAACCAAAAAAATGAGCCAAGTGTGGTGGAACACGCCTGTTGTTCCAGTCACTCAGGAGGCCATGGAAGGAGGATGGCCAGAGCCCAGCTGGTGGAGGCTGCAGTGGCCAAGAGGGTTTCCCTCTGCTCCGGCCTGGGTGACAGAGTGTGACTCTGACTCAGTATGATGATACCAACCACCACTGCCACAACCACAGGCCAGGCTCAGGGGCTCAGCCTGGCATCTCGGCCCTTCAGAGGTCAAGGAGAGTGAACGGCCTGAGTCTAAAGGTTCAAGACCAGTCCAGGACACTGGGTGAGAACTTGTCTGGGCCATGAAAAGTAAATCCAAAGATTAGCCAAGTGTGGTGGCACAGGCTTGTGGTTCCAGCCACTCAGCGGCATGAGGCGGGATGATCACCTGAGCCTGGCAGGTTGAGTCCGTTTTGCCTGTGAGTGTGCCCCTGTGCTAAGACCTGGCAACAGAGTGGGATTCCGATTCCAAATACTAATTATCACCACCACCGCCACCATTATCACCCCTGTCACCCAGTTTGTGGTCACCCTCAGGGATGGGAGAGAAAAAGGCTGTATTCCTTCTGTCATTTGTGGGATATTTCAAAGGTGGCCACCGGGCAGTTCATCCTGTGCCTTTGGACATGCGTCCCAGAAGGCCTGCCTCAACCCTTCACACTTATTTCCCATGGCAAATTAGTGTGTGAGCTCACAGAACAGACGACCCTGAGTTAGGGTGGCTGTCAGGCATGGAGCAATCAAAGCAGTTCAGCAATGCCGCGGCCAGCCCAGGTTCCAGTGGACGTCTGCCACCTTTGGGTGGTGAGAGGGCCCCTTTCTCTCCTGGTCACTCCATTGTTCCCCACTCACGTGGACCTTTCACAGGGAACCGTGGATGCCTGTCGTGACACACGTGGGAGGAGTATTTTTTGTCACCGGAGTCTCCGTCAGCCTGGCTGCAGCATGGTGGCACGATCCTGGTGCCTCAACTTGCGGAGCTCAGGAGGTTCTCCCATTTCAGCGCCCGAGCAACTGGGACTCTGGGGACCACCACACTTGACTCGATTTTGGGGATATCTCACCAAGACAAGGTTTGGTCACATTGCTGGGCTGGTCTACAACCCCTGGACACAGGCAGCCACCCACCTCAGCCCCCTAGGGCTTGGGGCTGATGGCTGTGAGCCACAGTGGCAGGCATGGACTCGATCATTCTTTCAGCCATGGCATGGCTATTTCCAGGATGGAGGCCACCACATCCCTTGTAGCCGGGAACCGTGAGTTCCACCACATGCTAATCCAGTGTTTGCATTCTGGGGATTGAAAAGAACTCACTAAGTGGCCCAGGCTGGTCTTGAACTCATGAGCCCAGTGGTTCCCCACTTTGGTCTCCCAAAGCCACAGTCCAATTGTCTGTCGATAAACTGTCTTTTGAGGCTCTAGGCACAATACTGGGGTCTCCTTCCCAAATGGTCTCTGTCTGTTCATGATGATCCCAACTCCATACACAAATGGATGCTCTTCTTTTTTTTTCCTTTTTTCATTTTTTCTTTGAGTCCAAGATTCATTCCGTCATCCAGGATGGAGGGCGGTGCTTGCTACCAGCCACTGCAGCCTGGTCAGCCCGGGTCTCCATGAGCCGTGAGCCTTTCCTCTCCTGGTCTTTCTGCCTGGTCTTGAACTCGGGGTCGGAGGCAATCTTCATGCAGACGCCTGCCCTCACCCAAAGTTTTTTGAGTTTTACTTGGAGTCGAGGTAGAGACTTTCTGTGGTGTCCAGCCTGGTCTCAAATCACCAGGGATCTGGCCATCTTCCCCGATTGCCGAGGTGATAGGCGTGAGTCACCCCACCGTCCCCATCCCGTTGATTTGAGAGTTATGCCCTCTCTTTCCCCAAGGTGACCACTGGGAGGGGCGAGAGGGTCATCAATGGGTAATGAGGTGGGCAGGGGTTTGGGTGCCCCAGCAGAGACAGGCCCCTGTGACAGACACTCCCCCCTGGGAGGGCTCGGCATTTGACTCTGGTTACCATATTGGGGGACCCAGGTCATTGGAAGGGAACGGGACTTGCAGTGGGTCCCTGACAGTGGTGTGGAGGCCATGTTTGGGGTCTCATGTCTGTCATCTTGGTGCTCTGGGTGACTGAGGGGAGATGATGGCCTAAGCCCATGGTTGCAATACCAGCCCGGGCAGCTTGGTGAGACCCTCTCTCTACAAGAAGCCAAAAACCTGAACCGTGCAAGGTAGCGCAAGGTAGTGCAAGGATTGCCAGAGTCCAGCCAATGTAGGCCTCAATGGCCGAGAACAGGCCCCTGCACTTTGGCCTGGGCGACAGTGGTGGGCTCTGACTAAGACTAATAATACCAAACCCAATCACCACCATAAACACAGGCTGGGATCTGGGACTGAGCCTAGCATCCCAGCCCTTTGGAGGCAAAGGTGAGTGGGCATCCTTAGCCTACAGGTTCAACACTAGCCCAGGACAAGATCTGAGATCTCATCTCAGTCATAAAAGGTAATCGAAAGATTAACCAGGTATGGTGGCGCAGGCCAGTGGTTCCAGTCACTTGGGGGACCATGGCAGGAGTATCACCTGAGCCCAGCAGGTTGAATACACGGTGACTGTGAACATGCCCCTGCACTCTGGGTTGGGTGACAGAGGGGGATTTCAACTCCAAATAATAATAATCACCACCACCACCACCACCACCCCTGCAACCCAGGGCAAGGAGTCACACTCAGGGATGGGAGAGGGAAAAGCACTTTTTGGCTAGATGTTTGCAGGAGGTTTCAAAGGTGACCACAGGGCACGTCCATCCCACGCCTTCAGCTACATGCCCCAAAAGGCCTGCCTCCACCCTCCACACTCGTGACCCACAGAAAATAAATGTGTGAGCTCACGGAACAGACAGCCCAGAGGTAGTGTGTCAGGTGCAGAGCAATCAAGGTGATCCAGCAGTGTGGTGGCCATCCCAGGTTGTGGTCGCCCCGTCTGCCACCTTCTGACAGTGGGAGGGCCCCTCCCTCTCCCCATCACTCTATCGTCCCCCACCCAAGTGGACCTTACCCTGAGAAGCCATGGGTGCCCATCGTGATGCCCTTGGGAGGCATCATTTTTGTCACCGGAGTCTCCATTGACTGGGCTGGGGCATGGTGGCATGATCATGGTTCCTGGGCCTTAGAGCTGAGGGGCTAAGGCAGTCCTAACCACTCAGCCCCCGAGCAACCAGGACTCTGGGGGCCACCACACCTGACTCAATTATGTGGACCTCTCGCCAAGATGAGGTCTGGCAATGTCACCCGGGTTGGTCTCAGACCCCAGGGAGCAGACAGTCTCCTATCTCGGCCGCCCAGGGTATGGGGCTGACGGCTGTTAACTATGGTGCCTGATCTGGACTCACACGATTTTTGGCAGGGGAGACATAAAGGAACACCCTGGAACAGAGGTCACCGCATCCTGTGTAGCCGGGACCATGGGTGATACCACGGACTTCAGTGTTTGTGTTCCAGGGAGTGACAAGGTCTTTCTACGTGGCTCAGGTTGGTCTCAAACCCCCGGGCTCCAGCGGTCCCATGCTTTGTCCTCCCAAAGCCTCAGCCTGATTTTCTGCTGATCCACCATCTTTCAGGAGCTCTAGGCCCAAGGTTGGGTCCTCCTTCCCAAATGATCCCTGGCTG
>NW_007006432.1:0-745 GCF_000164805.1 Carlito syrichta
TTCTTGTTTCTGTCATAGATAAATAAGTATGCTAGGCTCTAAATCCATCCAAGTTGCTGCAAAGTCTATAATTTTGTTCTTATTTTTAGCTACATAATATTCCATCATGTATTTGTAATTTTGAACATAGCCAGGCATGTGGCTCACACTTGTAATTCCAACACTTTGGGATACAGTGACAAGAAGATTGTCCAAGCCCAGGTGTTCAAAACCAGCCTGGGCAACCGGAAGAGACTTTCTCTCTACAATCAAATCAAATAGGTTGCAGGACATAGTGGCATGCACCAGTAGTTTCATCTACCTGGAAGGCTGAGGTGGAAGGATCACCTGAGCTCAGCAGGTTGATGCTGTGGTGGCCGTGAGTGTACCACTGCACTCCAGTCTAGGCAACAGACTGAGACTCCAACTCAATACATAAATAAATAAATAGGTAGATAGATACATAGATAGATAGATACATAGATAGATAGATAGATAGATAGATAGATAGATAAATAGATAGATAAATTTTGTCTGTATAACTCTCTACAAAAAAATATCAAATTAGCCAGGTGTGGTAGCACACACCTGTGGTCCCCTCTACTTGTGAAGAGGCTAAGCAAGAAGACTGCTGGAGCCCAAAAGTTTAAAACCTCAGTGAGCTGTGACTGTGCCACTTGCACTCCAGCCTGAGCAACAGAGTAAGACCTTAGCTCAAAAGAAAGAAACATACTAGATTTCAATCCTGCTTCTGAGAAGCAATTCT
>NW_007006433.1:0-741 GCF_000164805.1 Carlito syrichta
GTTAATTTATGTGAGATGTACATGTGAACCATTCTTCTAATCCATTGTGGTTTTATTTATGAACTCTAATAATATATTTTGTATAAATCTTTTAAAATTAAAATAGCAATGTATATTTAATTTTAGAAAATTTATAAAATGAAAATGTACAAAGGAAATAAAATTCATCAGTGATTTTATCAGTTGGTGATAACTGCTATCTTATTCATGAATATTTACATACTAAAATACTAAAATAATGTTTTATGCATAATTTTGATTCTACCCTTTTTTCATGATATTTATCACAAGTGTTTTTCCATGTCCTTAAGAATTTGTTAAAGTGTCATTTTAAGAAGCTCTATAACATCCATTTTATGCATGTGCCATAATTTATTTAATCACTCTTTCATCACCATGCATTGAGATCATTCCCTGTGCTCTAGCAGCTTAACATTGAGCTAGTATTGATAAAACCAGACTTCCAAATCTTCATGTTGTTGACTAATGCTCTGAAGCTACTGGAAGGACAAACTTCTTACCAAGCCTCTTTACAATATTGGAATTTCTCTCTGAGCAGTAGCAAGATGAATCCCTGGGAAACATGTTCTGTCACAGGAAGCCATAAGTAGCTAGTAGTAGTTCTGTTAGTCTAGAGATTGTTTTTCTTTTGAATGCTTCAATATCATTTCTCCTATCCTGTAAATCTAAAAAAAAAAAAAAAAAGGTGTGTGTGCATGTATAAATAATGATGTAATAGAA
>NW_007006434.1:0-837 GCF_000164805.1 Carlito syrichta
TTCCCAGCAGATTTGGAGCCTCTCAGAGAGACTCCTAGGACAGCTGGAATGCTTTCCTCTCACGCACGTGCACAGTAGCCACCACCACACAAACAGGCAGGAAGCTAACAGAAATCCTGAGCATTACACACATCCACCTACTTTTGGAACTCAGGTTTTCTTTAGAAAACAAATTAACTTAATGTAGGTTATTCAAATATTTCTTTTCTTTTTTTTTTTTTTGAGTTGGAGTCTCACTCTGTCATCCAGACTGGAGGGCAGTGGCCGCTCCCGGCCACCACAGCCTCGACCTGCTCAACTCTGGAGATTCTTCCTTCTCAGTCTTCCAGGTAACTGGAACTACAGGCACGTGCTACCACGCCCGGCTAATTTTTTGATTCATTGTAGAGATGAGGTGCCACCAAGTTGCCCAGGCAGGTCTTGAACCCGCAGGCTCAGGCAATCCACTCACCTCGGCCTCCCAAAGGCACGGGATTACAGGCTGAGCCACCGAGCCCGGCTATTCAAATATTTCAAACAAAATCTACAGTCGACATTTTCAGAAATTCAATTATTCTTGGGTAAAAAAATCTAAATAATACAATAAAAAGAGAAGAATGGGTGCTAGTTTATAACTCAAGTTCTTTTGTTTGAGATGTTTCTGTCATTGAGGTTTCTAACTTTGAAGTGTGTACACATTCGAAGAAAAGCAGAGAAGAAAGCAGGTGTGCCTGAGATGTTGGTACAAATGCTATGACAGAAGACGCATAGCATATGATGAACAGAGAAGAGACATTTAGACCAGAGGGGTATGGTTGAGGGATGTCATCACAGAACTGCTAGTTTGTATGCTGAGTT
>NW_007006435.1:0-661 GCF_000164805.1 Carlito syrichta
AGCCCTCCCAGGAGGAAGCTTCTGGCACAGGGTCATTTCCGCCCACCTCACTCCCAATTGTCGACCCTAACCCTCCTCTCAGGGGCCGCCTTGGGGAAAGGGAGGGCATGACTCTCAAACCTTTGAGTGGGCAGGGATGACCAGGTGACTCACGCCTGTCTCCTCAACACTCAGATAGGCCAGAGCCCAGGAACTCGAGACCAGGGTGGACAGCATTGCAAGACCCCATCTCAACCCAAAGCAAAACCCAGAAAAGCTTGGGTGAGGGCAGGCTTTGGCAGGAGAATTGCCTCCATCCCAGAGTTTAAGACCAGGCAGGAAGACCAGGATGTGGACCAAATGGAAAGCCTGTGATTACAGCAGTTTTGGAGGCCTAGGCCGAGAGGATGGCCCGAGTTTGACAGTTTAAGAGCAGCCTGGACAACATAGTGAGGAAAGAAAAGAAAGAAACAAGGAAAGAAAGAAAGAAAGAAAGAAAGAAAGAAAGAAAGAAAGAAAGAAAGAAAGAAAGAAAGAAAGAAAGAAAGGAAGGAAGGAAGGAAGGAAGGAAGAAAGAAAAGAAAGAAAGAAAGGAGGGAAGGAAGGAAGGAAAGAAGGAAGAAAAGAAAGAAAGAAAGAAAGAAAGAAAGAAAGAAAGAAAGAAAAATCCATTCTCCTCCAA
>NW_007006436.1:0-1071 GCF_000164805.1 Carlito syrichta
TCCTGCCTGGCTAGTGGCAGGGCAATAAAACTATTATGGTAATTTAGTTTCTAATCCTAATCCTAGGATAAACTGCCTTTGGGAGCAAGAGCTGACTAACCAGTCTACCAGGAAATAGAAGTTAAAAAATATCTAGAAAGAAGTAAAACTTAGAAAGACAGAGAAAAATAATTCTGTTGTGCACTTTCCATCAGGTGTACTGAGATTTACTTATAAGTTTTACTGCCATGAATGCACACTGATCACTCATCACACGCCAATATTATAGGTATAACTGATATCCTATGTCAGAGGCGACCTTCCAGATGGGCCTTTACAGGCCTCAGCCATGTAGCTATAGATGTTGGCTCCCAACAGTCAATGATTATTCAGGTGGTTGGTTATGAGACACATATTCTATGTTAAAAAGAGAATATTGCTGTGGGGTTATACACAATGATTTTTTGGAAATGTTAGTCATGGAATATTTAGGTAGTTGGCTATGAGACATATATTCTATGTGAAGCAGTGAATATTGAGACAGGGTTTTTAAGAGGATTTTTTTTTTTTTTTTTTTGAGTGGAAGTCTCACTCTGTCACCCAGACTGGAGTGCAGTGGCCGCTTCCGGCCTCCGCAGCCTCGACCTGCTGGGCTCCGGCGATCCTTCCGCCTCAGCCTTCCAAGTAGCCGGAATTACAGGCATGCGCTACCACGCCCGGCTGATTTTTTGATTTATTGTAGAGATGAGGTCTCGCTGCCCAGGCGGGTCTCGAACCCGCGGGCTCAGGCAATCCACTCACCTCAGCCTCCCAAAGGCGCGGAATTACAGGCTGAGCCACCGAGCCCGGCTTAAGAGGATTTTTTTGATATGAGTAGCACAGTATAAAATGCAGTGGCACGATCATTGTTGGCTGCAGTTCTTAACTCCTGAACTAAAAGGTTCCACTGCTTAGCTGCTTAATTTTACAAATATTAGAGTCCAAACTCACTTCTAGGGTTTCTTTCTTTTTTTCATTTTATGTTTTACTTATATATTTTTATTTATATCTTTTGCGAAGATGATGCTTTCCTGGAATTTACTTGTTCCATTT
>NW_007006437.1:0-910 GCF_000164805.1 Carlito syrichta
TGTTGGTGCACCTATGTTGGGTGCATATATGTTTAGGATAGATATTTCTTGTTGATGGAGTGAACCTTTTATCATTATGTAGTGGCCCTCTGTATCTTTTTTAATTTTTGATAGCTTAAATGGTATTTTGTCTGAAATTAGGATCGCGACTCCTCCTTTCTTTTGTGTTCCATTCGCCTGAAAATTTCTTTCCCATCCTCTTACTTTGAGTCTGTGTATGTCCTTTCTAGTGAGATGGGTCTCTTGAAGGCAGTATATTGTTGCCTGGTGATATTTTGTCCATTTTGTCATTCTATGTCTTTTCAGTGGTGCGTTTAGTCCATTCACATTCAGACTAATTATTGAAATGTGAGAGTTCGTCCCTATCATGGAGTTCTTATTGAGTTATTGTTCTTCCACTTGGTTTTTTCTTTTTTTTTTTCCTTTTCTTTTTTCTTTTTTTTTGTCTTTCTTTTGCTTTTGGGGTTGGTTCGTGTATATTTTATTCTTTTCCCTGTACTCTTGTGAAGAACGTTGTTCTTTTTTCCTTTTCTTCTGTGTTTAGTACTTTCTTAAGTGTTTCATGTAGAGATGGTTTTGTGGCTGCATAAGTTCTTAGGGATTGGATATCTGGGAAAGATTTTAATTCTCCCTCACTGATGAAGCTTAGCTTGGCTGGGTAGGTTATTCTTGGTTGAAATTGTTTATCCTTTAGGACTTTGAAGATAGGGCTCCAAGCTCTCCTAGCCTGCAGGGTTTCTGCAGATAAATCTGCTGCTATTCTGATTGGTCTTCCATGGTGGGTGATCTGGCCTTTTTCTCTTGCTGCCTTTAGGATTTTTTCTTTTGTGCCTACTTTATTTAGGCGAATTATTATGTGTCTAGGAGTTGGTCTTCTCATTTGTTGTCTTGCGGGGGTTCTCTGAATCTG
>NW_007006438.1:0-799 GCF_000164805.1 Carlito syrichta
GATGATGAGGCCTGAGTTGGGACGTGTGAGTGAAGCCAGGACTACCCAGTGTGGAAACAAAAGAGAGAGAGGAAAAGAAAGAAAGAGAAAGAAGGGAAGAAATGCATTTTCCTGCAACCATTCTGCTCAATCCTTCCCCTTCAGCCCCCCCACGTGTGAGGGTTCCCAAAGCTTGGCACATTTCTGCCCCAACCCCCCTAATGGCTGCCCCAGCTTTGGTGCAGGATTTCCCGAGGTCCCTGCTGACTCTCCTCTCTGAGGTGAGAAATGTGTCCCAGGCAGCCTGGATCTCTGACTCGGCAATGAGGACGTTCAGCAAAGAAAGGCCAGGAACACAACCCTCACCCAGGGACATTTCTTCCGCCTAGTCCCATTTTTTTCTGGCTTACGTCAGTCACCCTTCAAATATGCCATGCACAGTTGAGAATCTGTGTACTATTCTGATGATTTTGGAGACAGGGTCTGCTCTGTGGCCCAGGCTGGGGCCCGGGGCATGACTGTTGTTCACTGATAGCCTCAAAATCATGGGCTCCAGTGATCCTCCTGCCTCAGCCTCCAGAGTGGCTGGGACAATGGGCACCACAACCCCAGCCCCCCTGTTTGGATAGGTGCTGAGACCAGGTCTCCCTTCATGTCCCGGACTGGCCTTGGGCTCCTGGGCACCAGCCATCCTCCTGCCTCAGCGTACAAGAGCTCTGGGATTCCAGGCATTGGCCACCATGTCTGACCTTCTGGTTCATTTTTGAAGAACGATAGAGGCCTGGCTCTGGGCCACAGCCTCATCATTCCAGTGCTTTGG
>NW_007006439.1:0-712 GCF_000164805.1 Carlito syrichta
CTATGGCCCTTCCTGATCCCTGACGTTCGGTGGGCCTCAGTGACCGGCTTTCAACACCCCACCACATGGATCATCTGAAGAATGTTCTAAAGCTTAGGGGATTTTACCCAATTTGTAAAAAGAAACAAAGAGACTCCACCTACTGGGAAGAGATGTCATAGTGGGGAGCATTCAGTCAGGTCCCACAATTGCTTCACCTCTTTGGAACCTTTTGCAGCTGAGCTCGTGACCCTTGGACCAGGATAGCCATGGAGATGGGAGAAGTCCTTGAGGAGCCTGATAGGACCAGGGTTCCAGCTCCTGGGCTGAGCTTTGCACAGTGTCTGCCCCTGTGACCCAGAGGATAGGCCAGGACACAGCCCCTGGGTGCTCAAGCTGGGCAGTCCCCACCCATCCCCACAGAGTGGCCACCCGGGTGCCCATCACCTTGCAAGCAGCAGCAGGAAGTCCCGAGGGCTAGAATAGCCACCTGCACCAGTGTTTGGCAGGACCTCCTGCCGTACCCATTGTCTCCTCTTCTTGAGGCTTGGTGGTGTCTATATGCCCTTCCATGTGCCCCATCTCTGTCACGAGCCCCACTGAGATATCATAGGTGCAGGCTAGTCAGTGTGTGCTTGGCTGAGAGGGGAGGTGATCTCTTAGGATATGTGTCTCCCTGTCTTACTCTTTTTGCCATCTCAGGCATCACAATCAGCCCTCAATGGGCAGTTTT
>NW_007006440.1:0-714 GCF_000164805.1 Carlito syrichta
CCAAACTTTCTCTGGAGGTAAAACTTTCCTGGCCCGCTCTGCTCCCTGTTGCCCTCACTAGTGTGTGTGCAGCTCCCCAGGGGATGGTTGGCCTTAGACCGTTTGAATTGATGTATGGTAGGCCTTTTCTCATTAACACTGGCCTTCCTACAATTCCTCCGCCACTAACCTCCTACCTGCCCTACCTCTCACTCTGTAGACACCTCCTATGAAAACATGCCAACCAAACCCTACCCCAGACCAACTCCACGTCTGACCCACAGGTAGCCATCATTCTACAGACTGGTGATGAGATTCTCCTTTGAGAACTCCAACCCTGGTCCCTTCAACTCGCTGGACGGGACCTTACACAGTAGTCCTTACAACTCTTACCATGGCTAAACTGTTAGGGCACCTCTCGTGGTACCACATTTCTCGATTCAAGCAGGCCCCTCCCAACAATGAAGTGTGGAAATCTAATGAGGTGGGATCCTCTGGTTATGGTTTAGCCATATTGATGCTAGTAAGCCTAACCAATAACTTTATGATGACATGGGGAATGGCTGATTGGACTTGCAACTGATGTGTCTCTGCAGGAAAACCCCAATTCTACCAGCTGGTTCTCCACATGTGCTATCATCAAAAATTTTCATGCCAACTAGGAAAACAAAAGTACTGGACTGCAGTATGTTAATAGATTTCCAAGTGGGCTGCTCAGGTGGCAGTGGCACAGTC
>NW_007006441.1:0-810 GCF_000164805.1 Carlito syrichta
GGAGGCCATGTCACCTGAATTCCCAAATGCCCTCAATTATAAAAGACGCACCCATCCGTTTAACGGTGGTTTCTTTGGAGGGGAGAAGGAGAAATGGCCCGCAACACACACACACACACACACACACACACACACACACACACACACACACACACACACACACACACCGATTCAAACAGCCAGGCTTTTTGGACCCAAGAGAAGGGAGGGCAAACAAAGGAGAAGTGTTTTCCTTTCAAATGTACGGCTTTTTTCTATCGAAGGAGGAAATTTTTGCTATGTGGATAGGTTCCAGTCAATATTATCACAGATTCTCATCGAATTCTGGCTAAACATTCGCGTGGAGATGGGAACTCGAGTAAGAGACGTAGGGAAGTTGCCAAGAGAAGCCATAATTTTAGAAGGACAAAGAGCAGGAAGGAGACAGGCGGAGGGGTAAGAGGACTTGGATTCTGGAAAAGAGTGGAGACATAGGATTCTCCTGTCTTCCCTGGTCTCGATTAAGGAGATGGGACCAACACAGGAACGAAAAACACCGCGACACGTGTGCTTGTGAATGACCACATATGCCTGGGTCGACTCTGGTTTCAGGTAAAGCCACTTTGGAGTTCTGGGGCCAAAGGATCTTTCTCTGAGGCATCGCTAACATCGTTAGAACTGGCTTTGAGACCGCCAGAGCCGTTCTCATCTCTCTTCTCCCACCTTTTCACCACTGTTGCTATTCCTGTGCCTTTAACTTAGAAAACTGTAGATAAGACCTTTCTTTCTTTACCTTTCTCTGTACAGTGAACACCAGTAGTGCATCTAGCT
>NW_007006442.1:0-819 GCF_000164805.1 Carlito syrichta
GAGCAAACCTGGCACGAATTTCAGTTTCATCCACTGGAAGCACTGACACCCCATGGGTATAGTCCCAAAGGATGACTTTGCCTTGGGATCGAAGCATCCTGAATGAGGAAACAGAGAAAATGCCACATGGAAAGAGCACTCTGTGGGCTTGAAGTACACTCACTGACAAGAGCAAGAGAGGAAGCCAGATTCCTGAGATGCTCTTACATTTCTCTGGAGAGATCAAACTTGTGGCAACTTTGGATGTGGTACACCAAGTCTCCCCATCGAGGTACTCTATCATGAAAAAGAGGTTTTCCTGGGAGGGAAATCAAAGTAATCCCAATGTTTAGCTCCTTAGGAAAAAAAGAAACAAAAACTTCTTTTAACATGGGTTAGACAGTGTCAGAGGAACCAATCTTATCTTTAAGTTACTCACAAAAAGACTGTCAACATAATTTAGCTGATCTATAAATATGTATTTTTTTGAATCAGGGTCTCACTCTGTTGCTTAAGCTAGAGTGGTGACATGATCACAGTGCACCACATCCTCCACTTCCTGGGCTCAGAAGATCCTTCTACCTCAGCTCTCTGAGTCATTGGGACTACAGGCATGCACCACCATGTCCAGCTAATTTTATGGATATATATATAACTATATATATATATATATATATATATATAAATATGTCTATATTATATATATATAGAGAGAGGTAAAGACAAGGTCTTGCTATGATGCCTAGGTTGGTCTCAAACTCCTGGGCTCCAGTAATCCTGCCATCTCAGACTCAAAAGTGCTGGAATTAATGCGTGGGCCTCCACATCCAGCCTTGATCT
>NW_007006443.1:0-639 GCF_000164805.1 Carlito syrichta
CCATTAAAAAACGTGTTCACATCTTTGAACGTTTCCAACTTGAAGGTAAATGAACAAAATAAAAAGTCGAAAGAAATAGAAACTATAAAAAAGAACCAAATAAGAATCCTGGAGCTAATGAATACAATGATTGAACTAAAAAAATTAATAGAGAGCTTCAACTGTAGACACACACACACACACACACACACACACACACACACACACACACACACACACACACGACCCCAAAAATGTCTTTTCAAACTATTAGAGAAGCAAGCAAACAAACAAAAAGATTGACAAAGAGTGAAAAGGCATACAAGACCAGCAAGACACCATGAAGTAAAAGAATATAAACAGCATGGGAGTCCTAACGAATAACAGAGACTGAAGGGGGAAGAAGTTTATTTAAATAAATAATGGTTGAGGATATTCCAAATCAAGGGAAGGAAATGAATACAGCTTAGATATTCCCAAATAGGTTGACTCATAGCGATCTACGCTGAGACTCATTAAAATTGTATTTAATTTGATAATTTAAAAATTTTTCAAAAGTTGAAGACATAATTTAAGAGTAACAAAAGAAAAGCATGTTGTCAATAAAAGGGAAACTTTATAAGACTATCAGTGTAATTCCCAGTTAAAATCTTACAGGCT
>NW_007006444.1:0-770 GCF_000164805.1 Carlito syrichta
CAAAAAAAAAAAAAAAAACACTTGTTGACTTTACTCATTCGGTCATGAATACATTCAATCAACAAATAATTTATTTACTGAGTAACTGCTATGTTCCAGGCAAAATAACCCGATGTCCAGTACATGGGCTTGTCTCTAGAGAATTTCTTAAAAAGTCTTTTCGATAATGACCCAATCACACCATTTAATACCTCAGTAATAAAGCTGAAGCTAAATGGCATTGGAGCACATATTAAATATGGCTGAGAGGGAAGAGGATGATGCTCCCAGCAATCCAGGATTTCATTTATTGGACAGGTGAGGTGGGCTAACTTAAAGCTAAAGTGTCTAATGTCAATTTCAGTCTTAATCAGAATATAAGGTAAAATACACGTTCAGTTCAATGAGGGAAAGGTCTCTTTCAAATCTAATACTCCTCATTCACCTGCAAAGCCATGGTGCAAATTAACTGTGATTTGACTTTAGTCATATATTGTAAATATCTGCAAAGACAATAACTAAATCTTGCAAAATCTAGTAGTATATAATAATTTCTACGTAGCATCAGGCAATAATATAAGTGCTTATAAAATAAATCTCGGGCAACCCCCTTGGGTCCCCTCCCACTATGGGAGCTTTTCTGTCCTCTCAATAAATCCTGCTTAAAAATAAATAAATAAATAAATCTCATAGTAAATGAGACATAAATAAGATATAAAGAAACCCCTACCTATGCTCTATATAATAGCAAAAACAAAACCATTCAACACACATTACACAATGCTGCATGG
>NW_007006445.1:0-735 GCF_000164805.1 Carlito syrichta
ACTATCTTACTGACTTAACATGCTAGCCACACACCTTGCCAGTTGGATAGCCAGCTCTCATAAATAAATGAATTAACCAACTCACCAGCTGGCTAGCCAACTGACTTAACTAGCTCGCTACCTACCTAGCCAGCAGGTTAGCCAGCTGCCTTAACTAGCTGAGTTAACTAGCCAGCTACGTAGCTAGCAAGCTTACTGAAATAGCTAACTAACTAGCTACCTAGCTAGCCAGCTGACTTAAATATTTAGCTAACCAGCTAGCTACATAGCTAACAGGCTGACAAATAGTTAGCTGCCTAGCTAGCTAGCTGACATATCCAGCTGACTAACTAGTTAGCTTACTGATTATCTAATGTGCTAGATAGTTTACTTAATCATCTGACAACTCACCTAAAAAACTAGCTAGCTGGCTGAATCAGCTGACTTAACTTGTTAGCTAACCAGCTAGCTGGTTAACTAATCCAACTGACTTAACTTGTTAGCTAACTAGCTAGCTAGCCAACTCAAACAGCTGACTCAATCAGTTTGCTAACTAGTTTCCTAGCTGACTCAACCAGGTGACTTAACATGTTAGGTAACTAGCTAACTACCTGACTCAACCTGCTGACTTAACCTGTTAGCTAACTAACCAGCTAACGGTCTTAACCAACTGATTTAATTAGAAACCTGACTTAACTAGCTGATTTAGTTATCTGACTTAACTACTTATCTGACTGACTTAACTGGCTGACTTAA
>NW_007006446.1:0-626 GCF_000164805.1 Carlito syrichta
CACTCTCGACCTCCATATACTGGGCTCCAGCAATCCTCCCACCATGGTCTCATGAGTGACCTGAAAGACAGGCATGTGCCACAATGCTCAGCTCATTTTTTGGTTTCTTGTAGAGACGAGATCTCACCAAGGTGCCCAGGCTGGTATCAAACCCGGGGACTTAGGTCATCCTTTTGCCACAGTCACCCAAATCTCCAGGATGACAGATGTGAGCCCCCTCGCCTGGTCTTCACACCCCACTTGTGGCCCCACATGTGGCCTTCTCCCTTTAGATGACCCAAGGCCCCTGAGAAGGCAGCCAGAGTCAGCTGCCAAGCCCTGCCCAGGGGAGCACCTGGTACAGGAGCGTGTCAACCCTCAAAAGTCCACCCCTGTGCCTGATTCGATTCCCAGTGTGGACCTGCTTGCTCCTCCCAGGGTCCACCACGGACACAGGGAGGGCGTGATTCTCAAACCATGGGAGGGTAGTTGGGTGACTCATGCCTGTTTCCTCAGCACTTGAGGAGGCCAAGACGGAATGATGGCAGTAGCCTGAGAGACGAGACCAGGCTGGCCACCATAGCAAGCCCCCATCTCGACCCCTAGCCAAACCCAGAAAACCTTCGTTGAGGGCAGACCTCGCAGTG
>NW_007006447.1:0-752 GCF_000164805.1 Carlito syrichta
AATGGTAGAAACTGTTGCAATAAACTTTGGAGAAACTGGAATGTGAGGAAAACTAACAACAGCTACAACTTATTGATTGCTTAGCAAATGCATAACTCAGTGCTAAATGCCCATGTGTTGTATTATTTCATTCATCCTCACATCAGTCCTATAAGGTAAGTAAAATTATCCTACAGTCGGTTGACTGTATCATTACTGATAAATTGGCAATGTATCCTTTGTCTGTACGCCTCTTGACAAGTTCCTCTTTCTTTTTTTCTTCCCTCCCTCTCTCCCTCCCTCCTTCCCTCCTTTCTCCCTCCCTCCTTCCCTCCTTCCCTCCTTTCTTTCTTTCTTCCTTCTTTCCTTCTTTCTTTCTTTCTTTCCTTCTTTCTTTCTTTCCTTCCTTCCTTCCTTCCTTCCTTCCTTCCTTCCTTCCTTCCTTCCTTCCTTCTTTCTTTTTCTTTCTTTCTTGCATCAGAGTCTCCTTCTGTCACCCAGGGTGGAGGCTGGAGTACAGCGGCACGATCACAGCTCACCATAACCTTGACCCGCTGGACTCAGATGATCCTTCCACCTCAGCCTTCCAAGAAGTTGAGACTACAGGCCTATGCTACCATGCCTGGCTAATTTATTGATTTTATTGTATAGATAGAGTATCTCTATGTTGAGAAGACTGGTTTCACACTCCTGAGTTCAGGTAGGTCTCGCGTCTTGACGTCTCAAAGTGCTGGGAATACAGGCATGAGCCATTATATCTAACCTTGACAAAC
>NW_007006448.1:0-841 GCF_000164805.1 Carlito syrichta
CCTTTTGATTCTGGGGAACATGATTTATTGTCGTAGATGTCCTAGGACAAAAAAGTATTTGTAGGGCCAGATTCTTGATTACAACTAACAAGAGGACCAGAAAGTTCCTGTGGATCTGCAATGACAGATTTAGCGTATCAACGGAGCAAGCAACTCTGAAGAACGTAGGGACCCAGAAGCTCAGATTGCTGATTAAACCTTATCAAGAGACCCTGGAGATTCCCGATAATGAGAACTCCTAGAACCAGATATTCTTTTCGTTCTCAGCAAGATGCCCTGGTTTTCCCTGTCTGTGTGGATTCCAAACTCTGTATACAAAAAGACAGATGCCCAGAAATTTCCTAGGAACGTGGAATCATTGATTCCACGTTAACTTTAAAAATGCTTTCCAAACATTTGGCAAATGCAAAACACTTGTCCCCTCACAAAATAAAAAGAGACATGGAAATGGAAGAATTACAGGGTTCACGTTAAGACCAGAGTTACATACAAATATGGCAAGAAGATTCTTTTTATCCTGGAATATGACCTTAGTTGTTCCGAGCGACCTAACAGAAATGGAGTGTCTGGTAACCGTTTACAACTTTAAAAAGGAACAGAAGGTTGCTGGAGTCCTGAAATGACCGGTTCATAATATCTGCATGCTAAATTTCTCCGTAACATTTGGAGAGCTCGAATCCCTGTTTCTTGTTTGTGCCATAGCAGACACCGTGGGAATTTTTTGGATTGAGGACTCGTACAACAAAGATACTTTATTCTTTCTTAGTTAGAGGCCATGTAGTGTCCTGTATGTGAGAATCTTCTTTCCCTAAATTCCTTTTTCGAAACCCTGATTCTTGTT
>NW_007006449.1:0-411 GCF_000164805.1 Carlito syrichta
CCACACTAAAGTAGGGGCAGCCATTTGTGTGGGTTTGGGTAGGGGGGGGCCGTGCTTGGGGGTTTCTTGTATGTTAGGGGCAGGGGGAAAGAACTGAGGGCAGAAGTTTTGCAGGCGAATTGATTTCTGTGTTGACTTAGATTTTCTTTCTTTCTTTCTTTCTTTCTTTCTTTCTTTCTTTCTTTCTTTTTTTTCTTTCTTTTTTTTTCTTTCTTTCCTACTTTCTTTCTTTCTCTCTCTCTCTCTCTCTCTTTTGGGTCGTCACTAGGTAGCCCTGGTTGCTCTCAAGTCGGGCCTTCCTCTCGGCCTCAGTCTCTCAAACTGCAGCGATCACAGGCTTTCCATTTGGTCGACATTCTGGTCTTCCTGCCTAGTCTTGAACTCTGGGCCTGTGGTAATTCTCCCGCGGCG
>NW_007006450.1:0-711 GCF_000164805.1 Carlito syrichta
AGATGACTGGGACTGGGGGTTGCAATCACAGACTCTCCTTGATGCACACAGTCAGGAAGGACAACTGGGCCAGGTCCTCCCTAGGAAACCCCAATAATTATCTAGGGAGCAAAAACAATCCATGCCTAGTGAGACCCTTTCTCCCTGTAACAAAATGAAGTCCAGATGAGTCAAATATTTGAGAAGCAGAAAAGCAGAAGTACCAGAGAAAAATCAGCCAGCTATTTTTAAAAGATTTTTCTTCTAAAAACAACATCCAGGGTGAACATGGTGCCTCATGCCTGCAATTCCAGCACTTTGAGGAGCCAAGGTAAGAGGATTCCTGAGCTGGGGCGTTCGAGACCAGCCTGGACAAGTATGAAAGATCTCGTCTCTCCAATAAATCAAAAAAATTAGCCAGATGTGGTGGCGTGCACCTGTAGTCCCAGCTACTTGGAAGACTGAGGTGAAAGGATCACATGAGCCCAACGGGTAGAGGCTGTGGTGGCCATGATCATACCACTGGACTGCACCTGGGCAACAGAGTAAGACTATGAAAAAAAATTAACATCCAAAAGACAATTGAAAAGAGGATAGGGATAACAAATTTACATAAAAATAAATATTCCTCATGGTGAGAGAGCAAACTCTAAATGCAAGTAAGAAACAAAACTAACAGATCTAGTGTTTTGTTCTTATATATCATTGTACTAGCATTACTAGCAAGTGCAA
>NW_007006451.1:0-482 GCF_000164805.1 Carlito syrichta
GGCACACTTCTCCCATCAGAGAGGAGAACCAGCAAGAACCCGGTCAGGTATTCAGGAACTCCCACACCAAAGCGGGGGTGCCCATTGTGGGGGTTGGGGCTGGAAGGTGCCAAGCTTGGGGGACCCTCACATATGGGAGGTGTGGGGGAGGAAAGACTGAGGACAGAATGTTTGCAGAATAATGGATTTCTTTCTTTCTTCTTTCTTTCTTTCTTTCTTTCTTTCTTTCTTTCTTTCTTTCTTTCTTTCTTCCTTCCTTCCTTCCTTCCTTCTTATCTTCCTTCCTTCCTTCCTTCCTTCCTTCCTTCCTTCATTTTCTTTCCTCACTAGTTTGCCCAGGCTGCTCTCAAACCACCCAACTCAGGCCAATCTCTCAGCCTGGGCCTCATAAACTGCTGAGATCACAGTATTTCCATTTCTTTGACATCCTGGTCTTCAGAGCTGGTCTTGAACTCTGACCCAAAGTTGATCCTCCCACTGAA
>NW_007006452.1:0-730 GCF_000164805.1 Carlito syrichta
CGTAAGTTGCTCTATATCCTTACCAACACTCAATATTTTCAGTGTTCTCTATTTTGGTCATTATATTAAGTGTGGAGTCATATCTAGTTGTTTTAGCTTTCATTTCCCTGATAAAATATGACATTAAAGAACTTGTCATAAGCTTATTTGTCATTTTTCTATTTTGTTTCATGAGATGACTGTTAAGGTCTTTGGCCCATTTTTAAATCAGTTTTCTTATTTTTATGTTGTTGAGTTTGAATCATTATTTGTGGTTTTTGGGTAAGATTTTTTTTTATCAAGATGTCTTTTATAAATATTTTCTCCAAATCTGTGGCTTGTGTTTTCATTCTCTTGACAGTGTCTTTCACAGAAAGAAAAATTTAAGTATAATGAAATGTATCATATTTATTTTCTTCTTCTTTTGATAGACCATGGCTTTGGTGTGACATCTGAAAAGGTATTCACATGCAGCACTATTTGTGCTGTATTATCTTTGCTACTTTGTCAAAATTAGTGACTATATTCATGGGGTCTATTTCTGGACTCTCTATTCTGCTCTAATGATACATTTATTTATTATTTTGCCAATACCACACTGTCTTGATTACTGTAGCCATATAGTATGTTTTGAAATTGAGAGTGTTAGTCGTCCAACTTTGTTCTTTTCCTTTAATACTGTGTTGGGCACTCTGGATGTTTTGTCTTTCTAGAGAATCTTTAGAATCTGTTTATCCACAAAAAATTGCCT
>NW_007006453.1:0-868 GCF_000164805.1 Carlito syrichta
CTAGTCATCTGGCTAGCTGGTTAAGTCAGCTTGTTAAGTCAGCTGGCCAGCCAGCTGACTAGATACGTAGCTAGCTAATTAAGTCAGATAGCTAAATGAGCTGGGTAGCTATGTAGCTAGCTAGTTAAGTCAGCTAGTTAAGTCATCTGTTTAGTTAGTTAAGTCAGTTAGTTAAGTCAGCTGGCTAGCCAGATGCCTGTCAGGATATCTATCTAGTTAAGTCAGCTGACTAGCCAGCTGGCTAGCTAGTTAAGTCACTTAGTTGTCAGCTGGTTGGCCAGCAGATTAGATAGATAGGTAGTTAAGGCAGCTGGCAAGCCAGCAGGCTATGTAGGTAGGTAGCTAGTTAAGTCAACTGGCTAGCCATCAGGCTATCTAGTTATGTCAGCTAGTTAAGGCAGCTGGCTATCCAGCCGTTTATGTAGGTAGATAGCTAGTTAAGTGTGCTGGCTATCCAGTTGGCTGCTTAGTTAAGTCAGCTAGTTAAGTCAACTGGCAAGGCTGCTGGTTAGCTAGGTAGCTAGGCAATTAACTCAGCTGGCCAGCCAGTGGCCAGTAGTTGATTCAGCTAGTTTAGTCAGCTGACTAACCAGTTGAGTAGCTAGTTAAGTCAACACGGTAAGTCAGTTGTCTAGCCAGCTTACTAGCTAGTTAAAACGCTAGTTATGTCAGATGGGCAGCCAGTTGATTCGCTAGTTAATTCAGCTAGTTAAGTCAGCTGGTTAGCTAGGAAGCTAGCTAGTTAAGTCAGTTAGATATGTCAGCTATCTAGTTAGTTAAGTCAGTTAGTTAAGTCAGCTAACTATATGATATCTAACTAGGTAGCTTGCTAGTTAAAACAGCTAGTTAAATCAACTGGCTGGCTAGG
>NW_007006454.1:0-717 GCF_000164805.1 Carlito syrichta
CCAGATGGCTAGAGAGGTAGAGAGCTAGTTAAGTCGGCTGCCTAGCCACCTGGATATCTAGTTATGTTAGCTAGTTTAGTCACCTGGCTGACCAGTTGCCTAGATCATTAATCTACTAGTTAAATAAGCTGGCTAACCAGCTGTCTAGCTATTTAGGTCACATAATTAAGACAGTTGACTAGCCAGCTCGCTAGCTAGTTAAAAAGCTCCTTAAGTCAGATGGCTAGATAGCTGACTAGCTAGTTATTTCAGCTAGTTAAATGAGTTTTCTAGCTAGGGAGATAGCTAGTTACGTCAGCTAGTTATATCTGCTAGTTAGCTAGTTAACTCAGCTAGTTAATTCAGCTGACTAGCCAACTGCTTTGCTGGATAGCTAGTTTGTTAAGTCAACTGGCTAGCCAGCTGGCTAACTAGTTAATTCACCTAGTTAAGTCAGCTCGCTAGCCAGCTATTTAGCTAATTAGCTAGGTAGTTAAGTCAGCTAGCAAGCCGGGATATGTAGGTAGCAAGCATTTCAAGTCAGCTGGTTAGCCACCTGTCTAGCTAGTGATGTCTGCTAGTTAATTCAGCTGGCTAGCCAGCTGGCTAGCTGGTTCTATCAGCTAGTTAATTCAAGTGGCTAGCCAACTGGCTAGCTAGGAAGCTCGCTAGTTAAATCAGCTGGCTAGCCAGCTGGCTAGTTTGTTAAGTCAGGAAGTTAAGTCAGCTGTCTATCCA
>NW_007006455.1:0-767 GCF_000164805.1 Carlito syrichta
CTAGATGGCTAGCCAGCTGACTTAACTAGCTACATACCTACATAGCCCACTAGCTTTCCAGCTGACTAAACTTCCTAACTACCTAGCTAACCTGCATGCCAGCCAGCTGACTTAAATAGCTGACTTAACTAGCCAGCAAGCTGGCTAGCCAGATGATTTATCTAACTGAATTAACTAGCTAGCCAGTTGACTTAATTAGCTGACATAACTAGCTAGCTGCCTAGCCAGCCAGCTGATTTAACTAGCTGTTTTAACTAGCAAGCTACCTAGTTAGATATCATATAGTTAGCTGACTTAACTAGCTGACTTAACTAACTAGATAGCTGACATATCTAACTGACTTAACTAGCTAGCCAGCTGACTTAACTAGCTGAATTAACTAGCGAATCAACTGGCTGCCCATCTGACATAACTAGCGTTTTAACTAGCTAGTAAGCTGGCTAGAAAACTGACTTACCATGTTGACTTTACTAGCTACTCAACTGGTTAGTCAGCTGACTAAACTAGCTGAATCAACTACTGGCCACTGGCTGGCCAGCTGAGTTATTTGCCTAGCCACCTAGCTAACCAGCAGCCTTGCCAGCTGACTTAACTAGCTGACTTAATTAAGCAGCCAACTGGATAGCCAGCACACTTAACTAGCTATCTACCTACATAAAAGCTGGATAGCCAGGTGACTTAACTAGCTGACATAACTAGATAGCCTGATGGCTAGCCAGCTGACTTACTAGCTACCTACCTACATAGCCTGCTGGCTTGCCAGCTGA
>NW_007006456.1:0-762 GCF_000164805.1 Carlito syrichta
GTCGATCAAAAGGAAAGCCTGAAACGCATCAGTTTGGGAGGTCCAGGCCAAGAGGATGATCCAAGTTAGCAGGTGTGAGCATAGCCTGCGCAACCTAATAAGGAAAGAAAATATAGACAGGAAGGAAGGAAGGAGGAAAAGAAAGAAAGAAAGAAAGAAAGAAAGAAAGAAAGAAAGAAAGAAAGAAAGAAAGAAAGAAAGAAAGAAAGAAAGAAAGAAAGAAAAAGAAAGAAAGAAAGAAAGAAATGCATTATCTTGCAAAACTTCTTCCCTCAGTCCTTTTCCTCCCACCTCCCCACATATGAGAGACCCCTAAACTTGGCACCATACAGCCCCAGCACCCTAATGGCTAACCCCACTTTGCTGTAGGAGTTCACAAGTCTTCCTGGCTGGCTTCCTGACAGCTCTCCTCTACAAGGGTAGAAATGTTCCCTGGGCAGGTCGACTATCAAACTCGGCAATGAGGACCTTCCACCAAGAAAGGCCAGGGGCACATCCCTCGCCAGGGACATTTCTTCACCCCCAATCCCATTTTTCTTGACTCTAAAGCCAGTCACCCTGTGAACATACCACATGCAGTTGGGCATCTGTTTACGATTCTGATGTTTTTGCAGAAAGGGTCTGGCTCTGTGGCCCAAGCTGTGGCCCATGGACACGACCATTGTTCACTGCCAGTTTACAATTGTGGACTCTGGCACTCACACCGCCTAGGCCTCACGAGTGACCGGGATGACCGGAACCTCGACCCCAGACCCACTGTTT
>NW_007006457.1:0-336 GCF_000164805.1 Carlito syrichta
CTACTGTATTGTTCCCTTTTTTTCTTTTTTCCTCTTCCTTTTCTTCTCTTTTCTTCTCTCTGTAAACCATATCTTTGTATAGAGGAACAGCACACCAATAAGGTGGTTGGTGAGCTTGTATGCTAGCATCACTATATGCTTTATTTTTTATTTTTTTGTATGAGAGTTGGTTCGTCTGTAGCTGTAGTCTATTGTTATTATCTGTTTCAGTATAGGCCTCTCTCTATTTGTTGGCACACTCGTTTGTTTCCTCCCTTACTCCTCTATCTCTCCACCCCCCTCTTCAACCCACTGTCTGCTCCATTCTCTCCCCTCTGTTAACCACATTTTAATTCA
>NW_007006458.1:0-744 GCF_000164805.1 Carlito syrichta
GACTGCCATAAAGTTCTTGAGAATTGGAACCCAAGATTCCTGTTCCCGTTTCAAAAATACACTAAAAATGTGGCGACATTGAAGCCCAGATTGCTGATTAAACCTTATCAAGAGACTTTGTAGATTTAGGCGATTGAGAACTTCAAGAACTGTATTCCCTTTCCGTCCTCATCAAGATGCCCTCAATTTCCCTGTCCATGTGGATTCCAAAACTCTGTGTACAAAAATACAGATGCCCAGACGTTTCCTAGGGACGTGGAATCCATGAATCCTGGTTACATTTTAATAATTCGTACTTAATATTTATCTACTGCAAAACCGTCGGCCCCTCTACAAATAAAGTACAAACGGAAATTTTAGGATTACCAAGTTCATCTTAAGACCAAAGTTACATCCAAACACGGCAATATGATACTTTTTTCCGGGAATCTGGCCTTAATTGTACCAGGGAAGTTAAAGGATTTTTACTACCAGATAACCGATTACAACTGTCAAGAAGAACAGAATGTTGGTGGAGTACTCAAAGAACTGCTTCATAATACCCACAAGCTAAATATCTCTGAAACATGAGACGAGTTCGAAGCCTTGATTCTTGTTTATACCGCAGCAAGACGTCCTGACAATTTTTCGGATTGTGGAGTAGTGTATCACAGATTCCTTATTCTTCTTTTACCGAGGGGCCGTGTAATATCCGGTATATGATGACTCTCTTTCTCCAGAATCCTGTTTGCATATGAGGACTCC
>NW_007006459.1:0-778 GCF_000164805.1 Carlito syrichta
CACAAAGGAAGGCAAAACCATACAGGCAGGATATGTTAATATCTGAGTTAAATCACACAAGCAGAGTAAGTATCAATGACTAAACTATGCATATCTTAACATCTATGCTAAGCAAGGCAATCACTTAGGATGAGCAGGTTCCCGGCCAGACTTGGCACCCCTTGGCTATCCATAGAAATGCAACTAAAACATCAGGGAAGACAAGGGAAATGTAGGCTTAGTTCCTTGAACATAAATCAAAGAACACAAACCTTGCCAGCTTGTGTTCTTGGTTTCCTTCACTCAGAATGTTATTTGATTTCAATTCTCTTTAGAGTTAACACAGATGTTGGTCCTCCTATGAAGTACCCTGGTCCATGTTCCTCAGAAACTCTTAATGTTTTGCATGTACCACAGTGATACTACCGCATTTTCCTCTTCAACTATCCTATACCACATAGAAAAAAATATTTGATATTTGCACAGTGTGTCTTGCATCTATTAGGACTAAAGGAATCTTATATTTTCAAAAATAACTAAAACTAGACTTTCAGGATGGGCTTGGTGGCTCAGCCTGCAATCCCAGGCTGGGGTGAATGGATTGCCTGAACCCACGGGTTCAAGACCAGTCCAGCCAACTTGGCATGACCCCGTCTCTACAATAAATAAGAAAAAAAATAGCCGGGCATGGTAGCATGTCTCTGTAGTTCCAGCTACATGGAAGCCTGAGGCAGATGATCACTAGAGCTCAGAGGTCAATGCTGGAGTGGTATGAGTTTGCCACTGCACACCAGTCTGG
>NW_007006460.1:0-921 GCF_000164805.1 Carlito syrichta
GTGGATAGCCAGCTGGCTAGCAAAATAAGTCAGCTAGATAATTCACCTGGCTAGCCAGCTAGCTAGCTAGGTAGAGAACTACTTTAGTCAGCTGGCTAGCCAGTTGGCTCACTAGTTATGTCACCTAGTTGAGTCAGCTGGCTAGGAAGCTGGCTCGATGGTTAAATCAACTAGTTAAGTCAGTTGGCTAGCCAGTTGGCTAGCTAGGTAGCTAGCTAGTTAAGTCAGCTGGCTAGCAAGTGAGATAGCTAGTTAACTGAGCTAGTTAATTCAATTGGATTCCAAGCTGGCTAGCTATGTACCTAGCTACTTAAGTCAACTGGCTCGCCAACTGGCTAGCTGGTAAAAAGAGCTAATTAATTCAGCTGACCATCCAGCTGGCTAGCTAATTAACAGCTTGCTGCCAGCTTGCTAGCTGGTTATGTGAGCTAGTTAAGGCAGCTGGACAGGATTCTGGCTAGCTAGGTAGCTAGCTAGTTAAGTCAGCTAGTTAAGTCAATTGGCTAACCAGGTAGCTAGCTAGTTAATTCATCTACATAAGTCAGCTGGCTAGCTAGTTAAGTCAGTTAGTTATGTCAGCTGCCTACCCAGCTGCCTAGCAAGGTGGCTAGGTAATTAAGATGGCTAGCCTGCTGGCTAGCTAGTTAAGTAACGTAGTTAAGTCAGCATGCTGGCCAGCAGGTTAGCTAGGTAGGTATGTAGTTAATTCATCTGGCAGGCCAGCACGTTATGTAGGTAGGTAGCTACTTAAGTCAACTGGATAGACATCAGAGTATCTAGTTATATCAGCTAGTTAAGTCAGCTGGCTATCCAGCTGCCTAGCCAGGTAGCTAGCTAATTAACTCTGCTGACTAGCCAGCTGGCTACTTCGTTAATTCAGCTACATAAATTAGCTGGCTAGGCTGCTCTCTATCTAGGTAG
>NW_007006460.1:1922-3003 GCF_000164805.1 Carlito syrichta
AGGCCAGTTAGTTAAAAGAGCTAGTTAAGTCAGCTGACTAGCCAAATGGCTAGCTAATTAATGACCTAGTTAAGTCAGTTGACTAGCCAGCTGACTAATTAATTAATTCTGCTAGTTAAGAACATTGGCTATCCAGATGACTAGAGAGCTAGTTAAGTCAGCTGGCTAGTCAGCTGGATAATTAGTTAAGTAAGCTAGTTTAGTCACATGGCTGGCCAGCTGCCTAGCCCTTTAATCAACTAGTTGATTAATCACCTGGCTAACCAGCTGGATATCTAGTTAAGTAACTTCATTAAATCAGTTGGCTAGCCAGCTTGATAGCGAGTTAAAAAGCTAGTTTATTCAGTTGGCTAGACAGCTGTCTGACTAGTTATTTCAGCTAGTAAATTCAACTGGATAGCTAGATAGCCAGCTAGATAAGTCAGTTTTTTATGACAGTTAGCTAGCTAGTTAAGTCAACTTGTTAAGACGGCTAGCTAGATAGATAGCTAGCTAGGATGCTAGCTAGTTATTTCAGCTAGAAAAGTCAGCTGGTTTGCTAGGTAGCTAGATAGTGAACTCAGCTAGTTACATCAGCTGGCTAGCTAGTTAAGTCAGCTGGCTATCCACTCTCCTAGCTGGGTAGCTAGCTAGTTGTATCAGCTGGCTAGCTAGCTTGCTAGCTAATTAAGTCAACTAGCTAAGTCAGCTCGCTAGCCAACTGGTTAGTTAGAAAGTTAGGTAGTTAAGTCAGCTGGTGAGCCAGCGATATATGTAGGCAGATAACTAGGTAAGTCAACTGACTATCCAGCTGGCTAACTAGGCAACTAGACAGGAATGTAAGTCTGCTAGCCAGCTGGCTAGCTTGTTAAGTAACCTAGATAATTGTCCTGGCTAGACAGCTGGCTAGCTGTGTAGCTAGCTAGTTATGTCAGCTGTCCAGCCAGCTGTCTAGCTAGTTAAGTAACCTAGTTAAATCAACTCACTATACAGCTGGCTAACTAGGTAGCTAGCTAGTTATGCCAGCTCTCCAGTCAGCTGGCTATCTAGTTAAGTCACATAATTAAGTCAGCTGGCTAGCCAGCTGGCTTGCTAGGTCACT
>NW_007006460.1:3023-3345 GCF_000164805.1 Carlito syrichta
AGTTAAGTCAGCTAGTTTAGTCATATGGCTGGCCAGTTGCCTAGCACTTTAATCAACTAGTTTATTAATCACCTGGCTAACCAGCTGGATATCAAGTTAAGTAACTTCATTAAATCAGTTGATTAGCCAGATCAATAGTGAGTTAAAAAGCTAGTTTATTCAGTTGGCTAGACAGCTGTCTGGCTAGTTATTTCAGCCAGCTAGATAAGTCAGCTTTTTATGACAGTTAGCTAGCTAGTTAAGTCAGCTTGTTAAGGCGGCAAGCTAGATAGATAGCTAGCTAGGATGCTAGCTAGTTATTTCAGCTAGAAAAGTCAGCTGG
>NW_007006460.1:4071-5480 GCF_000164805.1 Carlito syrichta
CGTGTTAAATGAGCTGGCTAGACAACTGGTTACCTAGGTGCCTAGCTAGTTAAGCCAGCTGGTTAGCCAGATGACTATCTAGGTAAGTCTGCTAGTTAATCAGCTAGTTAGTTGGCTGGCTAGCTAGGTGGCTGGCAAGTTAAGCTGGTTGGTTAGTAGGCTTGTCAGGTAGATGGTCAGCTAGTTAAGCCAGCTGACTAGCCAGCTGATCAGCAGGGTGGTTGACTAGTTAAGTCAGCTGACAATCCGACTGTCCAGCCAGCAGGCTGCCTAATTAAGGCAACTGGCTAGCTAGCTGGCCAGCCCACTAGCTGGCTTGCTGGCTCCCTAGCCAGCAAGAGAGCCAGGTTTCTAACTAGTTTAGCCAAATGGCTAGCAGTGTAACCAAACATTTGGCTAGCTAATTAAGTCAGCTGGCTAGCCAGCTATCCAGCCAACTTGCTAGTCAGCTACTTAAGTCAGCTCACTATCCAGCTAACTAGTTAAGTCAGGTAGCAAGTCAGCTAACTATTCAGCTACCTAGTTAAGTCAGCTAGCTATTCAGCTTGCTAGTCAACTAGCTAGCTGGTCCACTAGATAGTTAAGTCAGTTATTCAGCTAACTAGCCCATTAACTAACTAGGTAAGTCAGCTGGCTAGACATCTAGGTAGCTTGTTTCGTATCCATATATGTCAGCTAGATAGCCAGCTAGCTAGTCAGCTAGATAGTTAAGTCAGCTAGCAAATCAGCTAGTTACTTAGCTAACTAGTCAGCTGTAAACTTAGCTAGCTGGTCATCTAACTAGTGGGATCGCTCGCTTTCCATCAGGTCAGCTAACTAGTTGGCTTCCTTGCCTGCTCACCATTCAGCAAACTAGTCAGCTGGCTCACCAGCCAACATGACAACTAACTTGTTGGGTTTCTCACAGGCCAACAGGTTAGCTAGCTAGTCGGCTTGTTGTCAAACTGACTAGTTACGTCAGCTCAACCGTCGGTTTGCTCGCCAGTTGACTAGTTAAGGGAGTACACCTGTCGCCTCACTCGCCAGTCGAGTTACTTAAGTTGGCTCACCGGTCGGCTCACTGGCTGACCAACTACTTAAGTCCTCTGATCTGTCAGTTCACTCGTAGTCGACTAAAGCCAGCAGACCAGTCAGTTCAATCACCAGCTGAATAGTTAATTCAGCTGAGCAGTTGGCTTACATGCCCGCTGACTAGTTAAGTCAGTTATCTGTTGGATCACTCGCTGGACAATTATTTAAATCAGCTCACCTGTAGGCTCACGTGCCGGCAGACAAGTTGTCATCTAACCAGTCAGCTGCCTAGCCAGCCAACCAGTTAAGAAAGCAAACCAATAGGCTGAATAGTCGGCCAACTTGTCAGAAGTCAAGTTAGCTCAGCTAGCTAGTCACCGAAAAGTTAGGTCATTTAA
>NW_007006461.1:0-1140 GCF_000164805.1 Carlito syrichta
CTGGCATCCAGTCTCTTTCTTTCTCTCTCTCTCTTTCTTTCTTCTTCTCCCCAATTGCTGATGCTGTCTCCACTTTTGGGGTACCCTGAACCCAGCTGGAGCTGGTCTCTGGCATGCATGCACGAGAAATACTGGGTTATACTCAAGTGTGTTCCTTTTCTGCAAGACTTCTCAGAGACTTTGCATTTTTACTATGGGGACAGAATATGTGGCTTATGCCAACTTCAGCCACGAGGGCCTGGCATTTTCCTCCAGGTTGTGCCAAGGTTGGTAGGTTTGCTGGGAACGAGGTCTACTGAATCCAGCAGTCACAATATAGTTCCAATGGCCTAGCATATGCGATGAGTGACCCGTCACACCCCAAGAACTGTGGGTCCAGGCATACCACCAGCTGGCACCTCAGCTTTGCTTCCTGTTGGGCAAGTGATTGGGTTCCTCGGTTTCCTTTAGGGCCAACTGGTTGTATAATAGCTGCAGAGGAGACACAGGGCCCTGTGCATGGTGATGGGTGTGCCTGTGAACCAGGCTGACCTGCAGGGCAGGAGGATGCTGACCTGCAGGGCAGGAGGATGCTGGCCTCCTGTGCCCTCTTGTTCATGGGCTCTAAAGCTCCTGGGCACCTCTGAGCCCCATTCTCCAGCATGATTCCCTCCTTGGGGCCTTTTCCAGTCCTGCCCCTCTGGTCTCCCTGGTTCTGTCTACTCCTTGGTGACTCTAAGTGTCCATGAGTGAAAAGCACACTGCAAGTGATGCCCCTGAACTGAGCAGCTTCCTGGATGACATGTTGGTATGATGGGGCCTGAATCACTTGCCAAGGAGAAATATTTGGGGCCATGAAGCTCTTAGGCATTCATCTTTGAAAGGTAAGCTCCTGTTTGCATCTAATTTTCAGCTTTGCATGCATAACGACAAGTGAGAAGAGTTTATGTGCAGGAAGCAAATATTTCCTGAGTTCTTCTATGTGTCAAGGCTCTTCTACATCCAGAGGTCCCACTAGGAACTGAATGGAAGGAGCATCTCTATGCCGGCAGTGAGAAGCCAACGACTGCTACATACACGTGAAATAGAGAGCACATTCAGCTAAGCAGGGACTGTGGAGAAAAGGCAGTGGGGAAGGCAGGTGTGGGAAGGAATTGAGGG
>NW_007006462.1:0-559 GCF_000164805.1 Carlito syrichta
ATAAAATTAGCTCGGCATGGTGACGTATGCTTGTAGTACCCGCTACTTGGTGAATCACCTGAGCCCAGGAGGGTGAAGCTGCTGTGAACCATGATTGTTGTCATCATGCCACTGCATTCTAGCTTGGGTGACAAAATGAGACTCCAACTCAAAATAAAGAGAATAATAATAATAGTAGAATCAAGATTATGTTCAGATTTTCATAGGCAAAATATACATATCAGCTTAAGGAGATGTAATTCTTGGGTGTTTCTTGCCTTCTCCCAGCATCCATGAAACCGAAAAGTTAACATTTTGGCTCAAAAATAGGGTAAATCCAGGATGTTCTCACTCATATAATGGACCTTGAACATCCAATGCAATACTATGAGAAAATGACGGATGGTACTGGGAACCTACGGGGGGGAGGGGGATGGGATTAACAGTAGCAAATATTTGTCGGGGGATGGGAAAACACTTTTTATTTACAGGGTGCCTGAATGAAACGTCATTGTACACCTACCCTTAACTGTACCCCCCAAAACCATAATAAAAAATACTGATTAATGAAAAAAAAAAA
>NW_007006463.1:0-770 GCF_000164805.1 Carlito syrichta
AGCTAGTTAGCTAAATGTTTATGTCAGCAGGTTGAGTCAGGTTGTTAGCTAGTTAACTAATGGGTTAAGTCAGCTGGTTGAGGCAGCTAGCTAGCTAGCTAGCTAACAAACGGGTTGAGTCAGCTTGTTGAGTAGGCTACCTAGCTAGTTAGCTAATGAGTTAAGTCCGCTGTATGGACAACTAGCTAGCTAAATAGCTAACCAGTTAACTCAGCTGGATGAGTCAAATAGAAAGATCATTAGCTATCGAGATAAGACAGATGATTGTCACCTAGCTAGCACATTAGATAATGATTATGCTAACTAGTTATCTAGCTGCTTAAGTCAGCTAACTAGCAAGGAAGCTTACTATTTAAGTCAGCTTGTTAGCTAGGTAGCTAGCTAGTTAGCTAACTATTTAAGTCAGCTGGCTAACTAGATAGCTAGCTAGTTAGCTAAATATTTAGTTCAACCTGCTACCTAGGTAGCTGCTAGTTAAGTCAGCTACTTAATTCAGCTTCTTAGCCAGCTGGCTAGGTAGGTAGTGAGCTAGTTAAGTCTGTTGTCTAGCCAACTGGCTAATTGGTTAATTCATCTGGTTAAGATAGCTGGCTAGCCAACTGGCTAGGTAGGTAGCTAGCTAGTTAAGTCAGCTAGATAGCTACCTGTCTAGCTGGTGATGTCAGCGAGTTAAGTAGCTGGCTAGACAACTGGCTAACTGGTTCTGTCAGCTAGTTAAGTCAGCTGTCTAGCAGCTTGCTATGTAGATAGCTACCTAGAAAAGTCAGCTT
>NW_007006464.1:0-811 GCF_000164805.1 Carlito syrichta
TCATCACAAAAACAACAGAGTACCACATGTTCCCACTCATAAGTGGACCCTGAGCATTTACCATAATACTATAAGAAAGGATTGGCAGTAGTAAGATACTGTCTGACTAGGGGTAGAGACACAACATCAATAAGGACAAACCAGGCAAAGTAGGGACCAAAGGGAGCCCCAAACTTTACCTGTATGATGTCCATTTGTATACCTAATCCTGAGTTGTATCCTATATCTTTAAAATAAAATATATTTTTAAAAAAATTTTGTCATAGAAATTCAAAGATAAAACTGGCTCAAATAATAAAAGAATGAATAAGTCAAAACATAAAATTACCATACACAAATAATAACCAATTAGAGAGGACATAATGGTAGCAAAAACCTCAATAACAATACCGATGAAGAAAATCAAATATTTAGGAAAAAACATAAGAAATGTGCAAAACCTGTGAAGAAAGTTTTACGTCAATCCTGAAAGACACAAAAGTAGATGTAAAAAAAGGACATCTCCTGCTTTTGTATATTACAACTCAGCATCATAAAGTTGTCTGTTCTCTCAAAGTGAATTTATTAATTTAATCAAACCCATTAAACATGCCAAGAGGTTATTTATGGAGGTAGACAAGTTGTCACAAAAGTTTATATAGATACTTTCAGTTTTAGGTCTGACATGTAAAGAGCTTGGAAATTTTCACACTTGTGTTTACATGCCGTATAAACAGAAAGTTAATGAATTTTCTTTGACTCATTAGAGAACTGAAGTTACAGGGCAAACTGCTACCCCAAAATCTGGGAAAAACAAGCTCATCTAGAAAGA
>NW_007006465.1:0-787 GCF_000164805.1 Carlito syrichta
CTTTCTCCTCCTGAGAGCCCTCTTTTAATATCTAGTGACTTGAGTGACTCCAAACTCTATTCTCTGACTTCTCACACCAATAAAACAGTAACTTTCTGCTTGAACACTAGTTGCTATTACAGATTGTGGGTCAGAGCAGTGCTCTTTTGAAAATAGATAAATATCGTCTCATTCAATGGGCTTTTCGCCTCTTTTTTAGGGCCTTCACAAATTGTTTTATAAATTTTCAGAGTTTATTACTGAACCAATAGAAATGAGCTCAGTAAAAACAAATCTAGCATTACGGTAAGTCTAACTCATTTTTAACTCTAAACAAGTCACTACTGATCTCTATTTTGAAGAATAGCAGCAAAGATCTTTATGTAAGTACTACTTGGTCATACTGTATGTAACTTCCATGGATACTCCATTAGCTCTGTCTTAGTCACATGATTTTTTTCTAGATGGAATTAAGGTTGAGGCATGTGCATAGATATGAATATGTAAATAGAAATATTTATAGATATACATTTAGCTATATAGATACAGACATAGAAATATGATTATGTAGTATAATAATGTGATGCGATTTTAACTAATATAATTTGATAAAACAGAATTTAATATTTTCTTATGCCATTATTACCACATTTTTTAATAAGATTATAATTGTTTTAGTGGATAATTTCTAAGATGATCACATAAATGTATCACGACAATAATAAAACCAGTAAAGTTATTTTATGTCACTCAACAAATATTATCTTTGTTCTAACATAACAGATTATGAAAATGTGAGAACATGATA
>NW_007006466.1:0-687 GCF_000164805.1 Carlito syrichta
ATTTAAGTTGCCTTGCTAACTCATTGACCTCCTGCTTAAGACTGCTAGTTAACACGTTTACAAATGAGTTAAAACAGTTAGATATGTTGTTAACCAATTCATTAATTCCGGTAGCTATCTCATTATCCAACTACTTAAGTTAGCTACCTGAGTTAGCTAGCTAACTAGTTAGCTAGCTAAGTGAGCTAGCTCACTAAATTGCTAACTATTTAAGTCAGTTATTTAAGTCTGCTACCTAATTAGTTAGCTAATTATTAAATCAGCTAGTTACACAGTTATTTAAATAGTTAGCTAACTGTTTAATTTAGGTAAAGTCAGCTAGCTAACTAGTTAAATCAGCCAGTTAAGTTAGCTATCTAAATAGTTAAGTTAGCTACCTAAGTCAGCTAGTTAAGTCAGCTTTTTAAATTAGTCAGCTGGTTAAGACAGCTAGCTAGTTAGTGAGCTAATGGGTTACGTCAGCAGGTTGAGTCAGGTTGTTAGATAGTTAACTAATGGGTTAAATAAGCTGGTTGAGCCAGCTAGCTAGTTGGTTAACAAAGCGGTTGGCTCAGCTGCTTGAGTAGGCTATCTAGCTAATCAGCTAATGAGTTAAGTCAGTTTGATGTGTCACCTAGCTAGCAAGTTAGCTAATGAGTTAGGTCAGCTTGGTAATGTCAACTAGCTAGCTCGTTAGCTAACGAATTA
>NW_007006467.1:0-449 GCF_000164805.1 Carlito syrichta
CCATGGCACACTCACGGCTACCCTAGTGTCAACCTGCTGGGCTCCAGCGATCCTTCTGCCTCAGCCTTCCAAGTAGCCAGAACTACAGGCATGCGCTACCAGGCCTGACTAATTTTTGTTTTATTGTAGAGACGAGTTCTCGTCAAGTTGCCCGGGCTGGTCTCGAATCCGCAGACTCAGGCAATCCACTCACTTTGGCCTCCCAAAGTGCTGGGAATACAGGCTGAGCCACCGAACCTGGCCTAGGGTGGTGATTTCTAAAAGAACTAGACATTGACCTTCCATATGAACCAGCAATCCCCCTATTGGGAATATACCCAAAGGAACACAAATCATTCTATAAAAAAGATACCTGTACACGCATGTTTGTTGCAGCAATATTCCCCATACCAATAATGTGAACCCAACCATGCTGCCCATCAAAAATGGACTGGATAAAAAATGTGGTA
>NW_007006468.1:0-626 GCF_000164805.1 Carlito syrichta
GTCCTTTAATTTTAACTCCCTGAATATATAAAGCTTTTAGAGGTCTGAAGCTAGTAATTTCTTGAACCCAGAAAGCGAAATTGCTTGAGCCAATCCAGAGTCACCCCTGGGCTTATCGGTTAGAGACATGCCATTTTATGATAGGGTAAGAGTAGTAACTGAGCTATTCTTTGACCTTCATAAAATTGTTCAGTTTTGCTAGGGAGAGAAACAAGTACCTGGATTTCCCCTGTGTAGTCAGAGTCCACCACTCCAGGAATCACAGAAACTCCTTGTAGAGACAAGGAACATCTTCGTTTTATATATATATATATATATATATATATATATATATTTTTTTTTTTTTTTTTTTTTTTTTGAGTTGGAGTCTCACTCTGTCACCCAGACTGGAGTGCAGTGGCTGCTCCCGGCCACCGCAGCCTCGGACTGCTGAGCTCCGGTGATACTTCTGCCTCAGCCTTCCGAGTAGCCAGAATTACAGGCATGTGCTACCAAGCCTGGCTGATTTTTTGATTTATTGTAGAGATGAGGTCTCGCTGCCCAGATGGGTCTCAAACCCACGGGCTCAGGCAATCCACTCACCTCAACCTCCCAAAGGCGCGGGATTACAGGCTGAGCCACAGACC
>NW_007006469.1:0-381 GCF_000164805.1 Carlito syrichta
GGGTAACTCACACCTGACTCCTTAGCATTTCTGGGATAATGAGAGGGGAAGATGGCTGGAGCCCAGTTGCTTGAGACAAGGTTGGACACTATTTAAGCCACCACCTCGACCCAAGCAGAACATAGAAAACCTTGGGTGAGGGAAAGACTCGTGGGAGGATAGTCTCTGGCCCATAGTTACAGACCAGGAAGGAAGATCAGGATGTCGACCAAATGGAAAACCTGTGATTACAGCAGTTTGGGAGGCCCACTAAGAGAGGATGGCCCAGGTTGGGTGGTTTGAGAGCAGCCTGGGTAACCTAGTGAGGAAAGAAAAGAAAGAAAGAAAGAAAGAAAGAAAGAAAGAAAGAAAGAAAGAAGGAAGGAAGGAAGGAAGGAAGGA
>NW_007006470.1:0-763 GCF_000164805.1 Carlito syrichta
GACGTATATAGTTAGCTGCCTAGCAAGCTAGCTGACTTGACCAGCTAAGTAGTTAGCTTACTTGTTATCTAACATGCTAACTAGCTGACTTAATCATCTGACTTAACTGGATAGCTAATGAGCTAGCTAGTTGGCTTAACCAGCTGACTGAACAAGTTAGCTAACTAGCTATGTAGCTGACTCATCCAGTTGACTTAACTGGTTAGTTAAATAGGTAGCCAGCCTAGTCAACCAGCTGACTTAACCCGTTAGTTAATTAGCTAGGTAGCTGACTCAACCAGCTGATTTAACTCTTTAGTAAACTAGCTAACTGCCTGATATAGCCTGCTGACTTAACCCATTAGCTAACTAGCTAGCTAGCTGTCATAACCAGCTGACTAAATTAGAAAGCAGACTTAACTAGCTGACTTAGTTAACTGACTTAGCTACTTATCTATCTGACTTAACTGGCTGACTTAACTAGTTAGCTAGCTGACTTAACTAACTGAATTAATTAGGTATTTAATTATTTAGCTAGCTGAATAACTAGCTATCTTAACTAAATAGCTAACTAGCTAGGTGGCGGAATTAAGTAGCTGACTTAAACAGTAAGCTAACTAGCTAGCTATCTAGCTAACAAGCTGACTTAAATAGTTAGATGCCTAGCTTGCTAGCTGTCTTAAACAGCTAGCTAAGTAGTTAGCTTTCTCTTTATCTAACGCGCTAGCTAGCTGACTTAATCATATGACTTATCTCATTACCTAATGTGCTAGCTTCCTGGCAT
>NW_007006471.1:0-1048 GCF_000164805.1 Carlito syrichta
TCGTTAAATCTTTTATAAATCATATAGTAACTATTACACTTGAATAATGTAGCAAAAGGAATCAAAACAGCAAGCATAGATTTACGCAGCTATGAGTGTATATGTATATATTTTATCCCAACAAGTCTACTCTAAAATCAAATAGTAGCTGTCACACTCTTGAACAAGGAAATGCAGGGCTTCCAAGATGGCGGCCATGGGCTGAAGCAGACAGAGTTTCGGTAATTAACGAAACAAAAGAAAACGTTCTACCTGGCTAGGGGCAGGGGACAGAACTATCATGGTAATTTAGTTTCTAATCTTAGCCCTAGGGGAAACAGCTTTCGGGAACAAGAGCGGACTACCCAGTCTACCAGGAAATAGAAGTTAAAAAATATCTAGAAAGAAATAAAACTTAGAAAGACAGAGAGAAATAATTCTGCTATGCACTTTCCATCAGGTGTATTGAGATTTACTTATAAAAGTTTTACTGCCATATATGCTCACTGGTCACTAATCACACGCCAATATTATAGGTATAACTGATATCCTATGTCAGAGGTGATCTTCCAGATGGGCCTTTACAGGCCTCAGCCATGTAGCTATAGATGTTGGCTCCCAACAACTGATTAATGGAAAAAAATAAATAAATAAATAAAATAAAATTCTGTCTTCATGCCTGGCTTTCAGCATAAATGAATTAGACAACAGAGCAGGCAGCAAGTCAATATGTTCTTAACAGTAAGAGTGAGCAATGAAACAATTTGTGGTTTGCCCAGAATAGGTAAATAGAATCTGCCCAGAACAGATAACCTAGAATAAAACCCAAAGGAGGAAACAAGAATTAACCTTTAAGATGGGTGACCAAATGAAATGTCAGTAATATTTTTATGGCATGAATGAACCAATGAATCACCTGGTTTATGTAACAGTTGTGTTTTGCTATTAGGCACTGTGTGAATTCAAAGATGAACATCTTTGTCCTTATAAAATTTAGATTGTGCATTTGTGTGTACTTTTTTTTACTAGTATAATACACTATTAATTGTCGGCGACCAGCACTGACCAA
>NW_007006472.1:0-973 GCF_000164805.1 Carlito syrichta
GAGATATAAATTCATAGCACTGGACAGAAATCCCATGGAGGATTTATGATGGAAACTTTGAATCAGCCTTATTTTATTCTCAAGTCTTGATAGTTTCAGTTTACATCAGGATTGCAACAAATTTTGCTGCATATACATGCATGTCTAATATACTTTCTCAATTGCATGGCCCCCCCATCCTCTCCACACCCTTATACTTCTCTGGTCCACCGACACACACACACACACACACACACACACACACACACACACACACACACACACAGCGCTTTAACCATATCAGGTTAAATCTTTTTGTCTTTGAAAGTCATTGTTTTTACTGTGCTCATAGTATCTTCATTGACGCGTACACTTCAGACCTTCTCTGTGTAGGGGACTTTGACTAACTGGACCCAAATCAATCTGAGGAGAATTTTCTGATGCTTTCAGGCAGAGTTCATCTTTTCCTCCTTTGTAGACTGTGACATTCTGCATTTGGGACTCTAGATTTCAATTTTGCACTGCCATGTGCATTCTCTTTCCAACTTCACCACCACATCTGCCACAACCACAAAAAATATTTGGGGGACACTTTTCTAAGAAGTTGTTAACAAATCGACCTGTTTAATGATCATAACCTCATTGTGTAGATGAAGAAACAGAGGGGCAGAGAAGATACATGCCCAGCGCACAATCCTCAGCCAAGAAGAGAGAGCTTCAGAGCATGAGGTATATGTCATATAACCTATGTCTTTCCCTGGGGGTCTACTGGTCCACTCTGTGTGGTACCCAGGCCAGTTCTCAGGAACGCTCAGTCGCCCATGAATTCATTGACAATACCTTCTTAAAAAGACGAAAGACATTTTTTTTTGGCCACAAACTGAAGCTCGTTTCAAGTAAATTTACAAAGGGCTCTAGAGAAAAATGGTTTTGCTGTTGCACTTGTCATTTATTTGTTTTATCAAACACTGGTCACAGGCTCTGGAGCTCTGCT
>NW_007006473.1:0-1363 GCF_000164805.1 Carlito syrichta
CGACACTACATGACCTCCAACTAAGTGCAAATAAAGAATCATTGTTGTACGTGCCCTCAATCCAAAAAATTCCCAGGTTGTGTGGTATGGGACAAACAAGAAACATATCTTCGAGCTCCCCAAATGTTTCAGAGCAATTTAGCATTCCGATATAATGAATCGGTCATTTTAGGACCCCAGCAACATTCTGGTCCTCTTAAAAGGTGTAACTGATATTGGGAATTCCAAGGCGTTTCTGTTCCTCAGAACAACGAAGGCAAGATTCCAGGACAAAAAGAATCTTCTTGCCATATTTGGATGTAACTTTGATCTAAAGGTGAACCTTGTAATCCTTCCCCTCCCGTGTCTCTTTTTATTTTGAGAAGGGACAAGGGTTTTGCACGTGCCAAATGTTTATTACGTACTATGAATGGTAACCAGGAATCATGGAATCCACGAACCTAGGAAACTTCTGGGCATCTGAATTTTGATATACTAATTTGGAATCAAAATCGACAGGAAAAATCAGGGTATCTTACTGTGAATTAAAAGGAAATCCGGTTCTAGGTGTTCTCATTTTCGGTAATATACAGGGCCTCCTGAAAAGGTTTAATTGGCAACCTGGGCTTCTGGGAACCTACATAGTCTGAGCTACTTGCTCCGTGGATATGCGAAAACTGTCATTACAGATCCACGGGATATTTCTGTTCCTCTTGTTAAATGTAATCAAGGATTTGGCCCTAGAATTCCTTTTTTTTCCTGGGACGTTCTACGTCCATAATCATATTCCCCAGAATCAAAAGGTATATTGGTACAAAATTCCTCGATTCAGGTTTCCTTAAAGTACAGAAAATTCGTGGTTGGGCAGGTAAGAATAGGGGTTTTAGGTTTGGAATATTCCACATTTTTGGGAGGTCTCGTGAAGGGGATCCAAGAATCTTGGATTCCATTTCCCCAAAACAATCTGAACGTCTTTCTCTTGATATCCAAAGAACTGGTATTCTCGGTCACCAGGAACTGTTTCGGCATCCTGCAGAGTGAAGTAGGAAGCTGGGTAATGGTGGTCGTCATATACAGGAAATTACACGTCACATTGCTAAGGAAGTATAAGGAATCTTCCTTATATGATTCCTCAATCCCAAAATCTGCAGGCCGTCTTCCTAAGACGTAACCAAGTATCAGGTTTTTGAAGGAGAAATCAGGCTAATGGGAGTCCTCACATGAAGAAAACTTCACTGCGGTTTGCTAAGTAAGAATAAAGAATCCGCGTTACTCCGGTCCTCAATCCCAAAGAAGCTTAAGGTCATCTTGCTATGGGCTAAACAGGAATCATGGTATTTTCCAACATGAATCTGGAAAGTTGCGACCTTATTTACAGAAACTA
>NW_007006474.1:0-752 GCF_000164805.1 Carlito syrichta
CTAAGTGTCCAGACATCCTCCTCTTATTCCTCCTTTTTATGACTTTTTGTCCCCTGGTGATTTTAGCTTTATTATCATTTTTTTCTTTTTTGCTGCTACTTGTGGTATCCCCATTATCTGATACTCCCTGAAATAACTCTCAGGTCCCTAAGACCCAGAACATTTGTGTCTAGACTTCCAACAGCACCACTCCCTAACTCTCTAGATAGACACATGCATAGACACGCACACACGCGTGCATGCTCACACACACACACACACACACACACACACACACAGAGAGAGAGAGAGAGAGAGAGAGAACTGAAAGTACTTTTGTCACCCTGGATTTAGGTAAAAACTCCAATTTTGAACTCCTAGGCTCTGAGTGTGTCCACAGAGGCCCTACCTGAAGCCACCTTTCTCTGAAATAGGTCTGAGGCTCCTTTCTTCCCTTAATGCACTCATTTTCTCACAGATTATGTTTTGGAGCCCTTACTATCTACCATCTCTCCATTGCCTAGCACCACACCCTTCCTTGCCCTCTCTGGTCACTTCTACTTCCCCACATTTCAAACAATCTTCTGTATTTCTCTAGAGGGATTTCTGTCAGGTTGTCAATAAAGTTGATGCACTGTTCATATCCCCTTCTTAAAGCTACTTATTCCCTCCTGCTAGATTTCTTCATCTGCAGATATTTTTCATCAGCTAAAAAGCAGTCACCTGACCCAAGGTTGTTGCTCTCACTCCTTTTCTCAGTACAGGCAACTGCC
>NW_007006475.1:0-625 GCF_000164805.1 Carlito syrichta
GCCATTCTCTTCCCTTGGCCTCCCAAAGCACTGGGGTGATAGGCGTGAGCCCTCACGCCCGGCTGTCACACTCCTCTCAAGGCCCCACGACCATGCCTGTTCCATTACAATGACCCAGGATCCCAGAGTTGACAGCTGGAGCCGCCGGCATAGCCTGCCACATGGGAGCTTCTGGCAAAAGGATGTGTCTCCACCGGGGTGCCCACCCCTCTGCAGGCCTCATTCCCCAGTGTTGACCCTTTCATTCCACCCAGGGCTCGCCCTGGGGAAAGGGAATGCATGACTCTCAAACCATCGGGTGTGAGCCAGCTGGGCAACTCAAGCCTCTCTCCTTGACACTCGCAGAGGCTGAGATGGATAGATGGCCTGAGCCTGGGAGCTTGAGACCAGGATGGACTCCATAGCAAGCCCCCAACTCAACCCCAAGCAAAAGCCAGAAAACCTTGGGTGAGGGCAGGCCTTAGCAGGAGGTTCACCTCCAGCCCAGAGTTCAAGACCAGGCAGACAGATCAGGATATCGACCAAATGGAAAGCCTGTGATCACTGCAGAGGACCAGGTTGAGAAAATGGCCTGAGTTGTGTGGTTTGAGAGCAGACTGGGCAATCTAGTGAGGAAAGAAAACTA
>NW_007006476.1:0-730 GCF_000164805.1 Carlito syrichta
GGGTGCCTGAATGAAACGTAATTGTATACCTAACCCCTAACTGTATCCCACAACATCATAATAAAAAATATTGATTAAAATTAAAAAAAAAAAAAAAGAGCACCAGAAGGTAGAATTCCTGAGTAGAGGCTATTTTCATACATAGTACACTTATACTAATCAGAAATTCCATAAGATCATTCTTTGAATGTTTGTAAGAAAACTAATGGCTTTCTTCTCTTTTCATTAACTCTCCACTTGAGCCACCCTGACCAACATGCTTATAAATAAGGTGATAAAAGGGAGTTGAGATGTTGTGTCAGAATAACAGCCTGCTCCACAATGTGAGTTCTCCATGTTTTGACCAATGATGTTCCTCATAAAGTTTTCTTAAACCAAGAATGCAGACTGTCTTACTGATTTACCATTGCATCATGAGAACTAAGAAGTTAGCTTTTTCATCAAAAATGAATATAGATGCTTTTCCACATTTTCAATATTTACTGAATTTCTGTATTTCTTTAGCAACTCTTAAAATGTTCTCTGAAGATTTTCTTCTATGTATCTGGCTCATTTGAGAACGTGTTGACATCACAAGTCTAAACCTGTATGGAGTTCTGAGGCATTCTTTTTGGAATAATCCATGTATAACTTTTTTGGCTACAAGAAGCAGAGTGATCTAGCTATACAGTTTGCAAATCAGCACTTTAGTGAACATATTTTTACTTTATATGAATTGTCACAGTTTAAA
>NW_007006477.1:0-673 GCF_000164805.1 Carlito syrichta
CCCCGAACATTAGTCACATGGGCAGAAGGGAGGGACTGGAAGTCGTTGAACACTTCCAGGGGGAGGAGGGACAGAGAAGCATGGGCCGCACAAAGCTACCTGGTCCTGCACCAGGGGGTGTGAGGGCCAGTGGTGATCCCAAACTTCACCTCCACGCAGCCTACTTAAGTAGTTCATCCTCACTTGCATCCCATATCTATATAATAAAATAAAATTTTATTTTTAAAAAAGGCAAAAGTGAAGCCAAGCCACAGCTACTCAGTGCTGAACACTGTAGGGCCAGGGGCCGTGCAGATTATGCACATCTTTATTAATCTGCTGGCTCACCTTGTCAGTGGGGGGCAGCATCTGGACCCACAGCTTCCCCAACACCCACGTCTCTCTTGCTGCCATTCTCATCCTAGGCCAGGCCCAAGGGTGCTGCCTGCTTTTGTAAATTGCCCAAGTCTCCAAGGTTGAAGACATCGAGAGACAGTTGTGGTTCCAATTTACCCTATGGGCTCCAAATTGTCCTCACCCTCTTCAATGCCATGTCCATTCTTCCTGACACTGGAGCTGCATCTTTATGGCATTTCAAGCCCCTGCTAGACACAGAGGCAATTTCCGTAGATTTTTCTATTGGCTCCCACAATTGTGGAACGGTCTGGTGACTAATATATTCCTTTACTGCATA
>NW_007006478.1:0-687 GCF_000164805.1 Carlito syrichta
AATTCAGCTAGATAGTCAGATAGCTAGTTAGTCAAATAGTTAGGTCAGCAAGCTAGCTTACTAGACAGTTAGCTAGCTAGTTAAGACAGCTAGCTAGACTGCTTGTTATATGATACCTATCTAGGTAGCTACCTAGTTAAGTCAGTAAGTTAAGTCAGCTGGCTAGCTAGTTAAATCACTCTCCAGCCGACTAGTTAAGTCAGCTGACCAGTCGATTCACTTGTTGACTGACTAAGTCAGGTAACCAGTCGGCTCACTCCCTGGCCAAATAGTTAAGTCAGCTCACCTACCAGCTCACTCGCTGGCCGACTAGTTATGTCAGCTCACCTGTTGGCTGACTCACCGGCGAACTGCAACTACTTAAATCAGCAAACCGGTCAGCCAACAAGCCATCCAACTATTTAAGTCAGTTAAGCAATCGGCCGACTAGTCGGCCAACTTGTCAGCTGACAAGTTAGGTCAGCTAACTAGTGGGCTGACTAGTTAGGTCAGCTAACTAGTCGACCAACTTGTCGACCGGCTAGTTTGCTGAACAAACTAGCCCTCTAACTAGTTAACCAAGCTAACTTGTTGGTCAACTCGTCAGTCAACTAGTTAAACCACCTAACTAGTCAGCTGACTAATCGGACATGTTAAGGCAGCTAACAAGTCTGCTGAGTACTCAGTCAATGTGTTAAACCAGCTCAC
>NW_007006479.1:0-759 GCF_000164805.1 Carlito syrichta
GAGGAGAGCCCTGTTAGTACAGTGCATTTAGTAGTGTGTGTGGTCTTCAAAACACAAAATGCAGACATATGAGTGTCCACTGGGAGATCTTTGAAAGTGTGAAAATGGGGAATCTGGGCACCCACCTTGAAGCAGAAGTACTTAATCCAAGATTCGTTGACAAGCAGAGCAATCCTGAATTCCTGAGATTGTATGCAAAGAATATGTGTGCATGCACATCTATGTATTTTTTTCCAGAGGTATTTCTAGGTTTTCTTTTCTTTTCTTTTCTTTTTTTTTTTTTTTTGAGTTGGAGTTTCACTCTGTTGCCCAGGCTGGAGTGCAGTAGTGATATGCTCATGGCCACCGCAGCCTTGACCTGCTGGGCTCAGGCGATCCTTCCACCTCAGTCTTCCAAGTGGCTGGAACTACAGGCCTGAGCCACTATGTCTGGCTAATTTTTTTAATTATTGTAGAGATGAGGTCTTGCCAAGTTGCCCAGGCTGGTCTTAAACTCCTAACCTCAAGCAATCCTCTTGCCTCCACCTCCCAAAGTGCTGTAATTGCAGGTGTGAGCCACCACACCCGGCTAGGTTTTCAACTGAGAATCACATTAAAGTTTTTACTGCATTGTGCCTAGAATAAAAATCCTGTAAACAACCTGAATAAATGAATTAAATGATATTACCTTTTATGGATTTAGTAATAAACACAGACATTAGATGCCAGGCACTGAACTGAGCATGTCAAAATGCAAGCGATTGGGGCAATTACCCTAAA
>NW_007006480.1:0-601 GCF_000164805.1 Carlito syrichta
GGTGGCCGGGAGCGGCCACTGCACTCCACTCTGGGTGACAGAGTGAGACTCCAACTCAAAAAAAAAAAAAAAAAAAAGATAACCAAACCAGGGCATGTTCCCAAACTGAAAGAAATGACACCATCTACAAGGAGAGGATAATGATTGAAGAAAGAGGGAACTGTTATAAAATACAAACTGAAAGGAAGCCAGAGGGGCTATATCCCTCTATAAAATAAAATTATGCAAAAAAGACAGAACTATTCACTGAGAATAAGAGTAAACCTTAACTTGTGAGCAATATTTTCAACTAACTACATCCTACCTTATGATGTTACTTATATTTACATTGTGTAACCTGATTTGCGGAGGAGAAATGTCTAATTTATCTGCATAGAACTATGACACCTAACACACTGCCTTGGTCATATGTGTGGTCCATATGAGTTTTATGAAATGGGAATTTGAAAGATCTCTTTTAGAAAGTTAATAGAAAAAATATCACAAGATGGTTTTCCATAAGGTCCCAAATGGCAGCTCCTGACCATTATATAAACACAAATGCAAATCAAAACCTAAGATTGTTGATTTTGGGGTATAAAATGGTGAAGAAATGGTCTTC
>NW_007006481.1:0-1157 GCF_000164805.1 Carlito syrichta
CGAGTCTCACTCTGTTGCCAAGACTGGAGTGCAGTGGCCAATCCCGGCCACTGCAGCCTCAACCTGCTGGGCTCCGGTGATCCTTCTGCCTCAGCCTTCCAAGTAGCTGGAATGACAGGCATGAACTACCACGTCCAGTTAATTTTTGATTTATTGTAGAGATGAGGTCTTGCTAAGTTGCCCAGGAGGATCTCAAACCCACGGGCTCAGGCAATCCACTCACCTCAGCCTCCCAAAGACACGGGATTACAGGCTGAGCCACTTATCCCGGCAAATTTTTTAGTAATTAGATTATTTAACTTTTATCTTTGAGTATAAATGAGGTAGGGTGCCAAAACCGAAAAACAACCCAGGATTTATTTATAAAAATTGTGTATTTATTCTTACATGTTTAAACTTCAGTCACCTTCAGAGTACTCTCTGTTTGATGCAATATACCTATTGAGACATTTTTCCACTGCTCAAAACAGTTTTTGAACTCTTCGATGCCTTTTAGTGTTTCTGTCATTTTTTGTTTCACCTCTTCCACATCAGCAAAAGACTTCCCTTTGAGAACTTTTTCATCTGGGGAAACAAAAAAATTTGCTGAGGGTGAGACCAAGTGAATGGGGGGGCATGAAGGTTATGTCATTTTGGGTTAAAAACTGCAGAACACTCAGTGTGGTGTGGGCAGCTGTGCTTGCAAATCACCCATTATGAAATGGGCAAACTCGTTGAAAGAATCTCAACAACAACAAAAAATCCCTGACGCTGAATGCAGCCTCTCAAAATGATGGTAGCGGGTACTCTGATGCCAATGGCTTCCTGGATCACTAGCCTATTGAGGGAAGCCTGTGCTACATGGGGCTCACCCTCAAAAAGATAATTCCGGTTTTTTTTGTCCCCCCCTCGTAAGCAATTGTCTAAAAACTTTGGGGAGTGGATTGCATTGATAGCAATCTCAGAGTTTGAAGGCCCCAAAATGAGGAGCTCTAATACCCAAGGGGGGAGAATTTAGATGTACCAGCTTAAGGAAGCAACAATAGATCCTTTCTATGCCTGTTTGTTCTATTCTGGGATTCAAGGAACTGGATAATGGCCAGCCAAACCGGTGCCAGCCAGTCTTCTCTTCTCAGTGTACTGACTCAAATGCTAATCTCTTCCAGAGACATCCTCAC
>NW_007006482.1:0-3394 GCF_000164805.1 Carlito syrichta
ATTATCAGGTACCTTCTTCCCAGTAGTCTGGATGGGACCTGTATTCTTCCTTTCATTCATTTTCTTCCTCCACTTCTTTAATTCTGTTGCTCAGTGATGTGGGACAGCTTAAATTTATATTTGCTCAGTACTTTATTCTTCCTTATGTACACCCTCTGGATTTGTTCAATTTTGAAACTGGACTGAGGATGGGCAATTGTGCTTTTTGTAGTTTTTAGATTTGATTACGGTGTGATAGGGAAAGCTGTGGTTCAGAAGTTATCTGCAGATCACAGTATACACTGGCAAGTGTGTGAGCCCCCTGAAACTCACTTCCCACCACCTTACAATGTGTCCATGTGGTGGGGGAATATATATGCACCCCGAGAGCAAAATGAGACAAGTAAAAGGGTAAGAACAGAAAAAGGAAGAAAGGAGACTAAGGGAAGATAAAGACAAGAGAAGGAGAAAGAAAACAGGAACACCAACTAATAAATAAATAAGAAACAGACAAAAGCAAAAAACAAAAAATATAAACATTAAAAAAAACTTTTAATACACTTACCCTCAAAAATACCTATATGCAAACAGAAAAACTAAAAATCACCAAAACAAAAACAAGTATTAAAACATAAACAAAAACAGAGAAAAAAAAAAGAAAAAAGAAAGAAAAAGGAAGAAATAGAACACCCTCTGTGGTCATTTTTGGAACTTCAGTTTCCTTTCCCAAGCACTGCCACCCTTCTAGCCTTATTGCTTTCGAAGGGAGTGGGTTCTAGTTTCCAGATCCCTCCCCTCTGCTCCCAGTGCAGGTTGATCTGGTGGCTCTTAGCACTATGGGCTTCGGTGGGAAGTGGATGAATCAATTCCTGACTAACACAACTCATCCACTGCTACTTCTGCCTCTGCAGCCAAGTACCCCACTCAGATCTGATGTTTCTATGCCTGGTCCAGCGTGAGGGTGGGGCAGCCGTCTCTCCGTGTCTACTCCTGAATCAGTATTGGTCAGTCCCGGCGGGGCGGAGGATGCAGCAATCGCTGTTGGGTCCCACTTTGGAGGCTGAACAGAGCTGAAGGGGCCAATGCAGGTCTCTGCCCAACCCAGAACAGAGAAAATAGCAGAAGTTGGTGTCTCCTCACTAGGGACATGTCTCAGTTTCAGATTTCCTTTCTGTGCCCTCTCCACAGTTCCCATGGCCAGTGTCCGGCCCACTGCCATGGGTAGTGCCATGGGCCAGGTGCCAGGTACTGAGACCAGCTGACCTCTGCTGAGAGACCCCCAAGTATGACTTATGATTCTGCACACTAGGGTCTCCAATCTCAGGGTAGTGGTGGCTTGCAGTCACTTCTGGAGGAAAGCCACTGTACCAGTCTCATCTCAGTTGGACTTTCACTCACCCAGCAGCACTCACCCACTCAGACTGTCTGTGTGGACAGTTGCCCTTGCAGAGACTTTCATGCTCCCATGGGTTCCATTGCCATCTTCAAACAATCCCATCTTAATTATTGTTGAAATAAAACAGACAAATATGAAAAGTCAGCAGCTACTTTACGTTAATTGAAAATTATTAAGCTAAAAATTAAAAAAATATTTTCAAAATATTGACATAAATATATAAAAATTAAAATAGAAAGACAAGAGACAACAAGAATAAAACTGAAAGACCAGAAAAATTATTTTTACATTTACTATGTAAAAATGCAGAAAACATTAATATCAATAGTATTTCAACTTGTCCTGTACATTAAAGATAAACATGTGCTAGAAAAAATGAAAACTAAAAATAGTAAATAGAAGAGAAAAAGCAATTGTTTCACAAATACAAGTATATGGAAGTGTTTTCTACACCATGTTTATCCAAGAAAAAGTGAATTAGGGAGAAAGAAAAAGCAAATTAGAAAATGCATTTTGAAGCTCATCTCTAGTAATTGATTACTAGATCCCTGGCAATTGATTACTAGATCCCTGGACCCATACTCTTGCAAAATTATACAAACTGTCTCTTAATAGACATTATAAAGGAAGAGACTTTTCTCCGATATTGATACTCCTCATCGTCCCTTGTTCAAAGTTCTCCCTTGTGGCAGTTCTCCTTAACTTCCAATTTGTGAATTATCGGTAACATTGAGTCCAGGGTCTTCTACACTTTGATGTTAACAAGGACATTCTGAACTTCAGAAGTAATGTTATGTTGGAATCCATATATGGACAACAGAAGGGACTCTGAACAATACTACTTTAGAAACTTAAGCTTATAACGATGGAAATTGTGGTGATTTGACTTTGCAAGAAGCATAAGTCAATGAATGCCAAATCTGGCGAGGTCAAATGGTATGAACACAAATTGAAAGGGTGGATCACTAGGCAATTTTAGATAATCTAGATCAAGAGGAGGACAAATACAATTATCAAAGACAGTTTATCCATACACAAAATTAAAATTTATACTTGCAAATGCATAGAAAAATTTTAGAAGGATACATAACTAGCTGTTAATATTATATATTATAATTTGCAATTTATAATTGGGGTATCAATAAAACAATTTTTAATTTAAATATTGTTTGACATTTCAAACATTTCCAAATCACTTGAATTAACCTTTGATTCGAAATAATTAAATACAATTCCTTTAGACAAATGAATCATTTTAAGTGTGGTTGACCTTCTTAGACAAACAAGCCCCAGTTTACTGACCTCATTCTTCACTTCCTCTCTTCTTTCATTGTTAGATGTCATTCATGAGTAGTTTTGTCATTCAGTCTATCCCTCTGACCCTTTAATCATCAGCCATCTTCTTTTTGGTTCTGTTAGTCAACAGAATTTGTCCTCTCAAATGTCACCAACCAATAACTTATGCTTCAATCTCAAAAGCTTTATTCTGGAAATTATTTTAAGTATTAGCCTTTATAAACATATATTAAGAGATTATTTAAATTTTATGGATTAATATATTAATATTAATTATTTAAAGTTTACAGATTAATATAAAATCAATATTATATTAATATATAATATTGATTAATTGAAAAATAAAACCTTCAAATATTTTGCTAACATTGACATCCTACAAAAATCAGACTCACTTTAGAAAGATGGCGACCGGGCAACCCGGTGTCTGAAGCCCTCTACAAGGGAGATCTGCAGTGGGTCTCCGACTCTCGCCCCGGGAGGCTGGGGACCCCAGCATTGCAGCCTGCTCTTCAGACAGAGCTCGGCCATCACTATCGCTGGAACATCGCAACTGACTGGACAGTTTTACTGCATTGCACTGTCCCGTGGCTGCTGCAGCCCCTCCCCCCACCAGCGCTCCCGTCGCCGCCGTGGCCACCGCTGCCGCCGCCGCCACCGCTGCGGCCTCTGGCACGGGTAGCTCAGCACAACCCGGCCGGAGGAGACCCACACCAAACCGCT
>NW_007006483.1:0-460 GCF_000164805.1 Carlito syrichta
GCACCCCAAGTGACTGGAGCCACAGTCCTGCATTACCATGCCTTGCTAATCTTTGGATTTATTTTTGATGGGCGAGAGAGGTCTTGCCCTGTGTCCTGGGATGGTGTTGAACCCACAGACTCAGACCATACACTCTTCTGGGCCTACATAGGGCCAGGAAGACAGGCTGAGCACCTGAACCCATCCTGTGATTGTGGTGGTGGTGGAGGTTTGTATTATTATTCTGAGTCAGAGTCCCTCTCTTGTCGCCCAGCCCCAAGCTCAGGGACCCCCTCTTGGCCACCGTGGCCTAAACCCGCTGGACTCCGTTGATCCTCCTGCCACAGCCTCCCATGTGGCTGGAATGACAGGCATGCACCAGCACACTTGGCTCATTAGTTTTGCTTCTTGTAAAGACAAGGTCTTGCCAATGTACCTGGGTTGATCTCGAACCCGGGGTCTCAGGCCATCCTCTCGCCTC
>NW_007006484.1:0-3450 GCF_000164805.1 Carlito syrichta
CAGGAGGTTATTAAGCAGTGGGGAAAAGGGTGGGTGAGAAGTCTAGAGGCTGGAGTTAGGTGCCATGGCCCTTGGCACTCACTCCTCCTCCAAAGACAAAAGAGAAAGACTGGAGACTGGGGTCAGGTGCTGTGACCTTTGGCACCCACCCCTTCTCCGAAGGTAGAAGAGAAAGACTGAAGGCCGGGGTCAGATGCCATGGCCTTTGGTACCCGCCTCTTCTCCAAAGGTATAAGAGAAAGATTGAAGGTCAGCATTAGGCGCCATGGCCGTAGACGCCAGCCCTTCCTTCCCAGATAAAGGTGGCGAACAAGAAGGAAGAGAAACTGACAGAGCAGATTACAAGAAACAGGAGTAGTTAAACCAGCTGAGTCAGACTTTGAGTTAGAGGGAAAGCAGGAATTGGAGTTGTAGGAGGAACAGGAGGGGACAAAGGAGGTGAAAACCTTCTTTATTTGCTTAAATTTTTTGAAAACGAAAACAAACAAATAACTAACAAGGCCATAAACAGTAATGCCAGGAATTTCTGGAACCTGATGACTTTTTCCAGGCTGAGTGTTCTCATAGTTTTCATAGTAGCATTAACGGCCCTTAAATTTTGTAAAAGTTTTCATTTACCTGATATATTCTTAATAACAAATATAGGGGTTTTTCCATGGGCTAGTGGAAGGTTTAATGTGGCCGGCTTCTAGTTGTAGTTGCACCAAATCTATTGCTGCCTTAAATTTTCTGATGGCATGATTTACAATATGATGGGAAGAGCTATACTTAAACTCCCCTTCCTGCAGTTTAACTATTTGATTCTTTAGCGTTTGATGGGCTCTTTTGACTATAACTTGACCCTAAGGATTATAAGGAATTTTTTTGGAATGAGAAATGCCAAATTGGACACAAGAACATTGAAAAGCCTTGGATGTATAAGCAGTAGCATTATCAGTTTTAAATTATTTTGCAAAACCCAATTGTGAAAAGCAAAATCTCAGAGGGGGAGGGTTAATCAACTGTCTCCCTTGGAATGTGAAACTGGTATCTTTTTTTTTTTTGAGTTGGAGTCTCACTCTGTCTCCCAGACTGGAGTGCAGTGGCCGCTCCCGGCCACCACAACCTCGACCTGCTGGGCTCTGGTGATCCTTCCGCCTCAGCCTTCCAAGTAGCCGGAATTACAGTAATGCGCTACCACGCCCGGCTGACTTTTTGATTTATTGTAGAGATGAGGTCTCGCTGCCCAGGCGGGTCTCGAACCCATGGGCTCAGGCAATCCACTCACCTCAGCCTCCCAAAGGCATGGGATTACAGGCTGAGCCACTGAGCCTGGCTGAAACTGGTTTCTTAAAGCTGCAGCGTTTTGGTGGTGAATTTTATGGGATTGCTGAGCTTAATTGACTAATGAATCTTCAGCGAGACCTCATCTCTACAATAAATCACAAAATCAGCTGGGCGTGGTAGCACATGCCTGTAATTCTGGCTACTCAGAAGGCTGAGGAGGAAGGATCGCCAGAGCCCAGCAGGTCGAGGCTGTTGTGGCCAGGAGCGGTCACTGCACTCCAGTCTGGGTGACCAAGTGAGACTCCAACTAAAAAAAAAAAATCTTCAAGGGAGAGGCACATGGCTAATTTTGTCAACACATTTGTTAATTGATTACCTTGACTTAGAAGTTCAGGGAGTCCTGAATGAGATTTAATATGATCTATAAAAACCAGTTGGTTTCTAACAATTATTAATAGCTGTAATTGAACAAGTAAATCAAGAATAGTTATCTTATTAACAGGAATGGTGGCCGTTTCAATATGAGGAAACAGCCCTTTTATATAACAAGAATTAGTATAGAAAAACAATTTTTTTCTCTCAAATCAAGATGGTCACAAATCACAATGCCTCCCCCTCTGGCGCTGCTAGGTCTTTTGGCTCCGGCGGGCAAGTTTAAATTATCTGATATTTTTCTTCATAATACCTAGCTGCTTCTTCTTCTAAGTTTTTCTTATCCTCAGGGGGTGGAGGATCATCATCAACAGGAGCAGTGACTAACATTGCCTGGGAATGAATAGGGGTTAAAAAGGGAGTTCTTTCACCTGGTTCCACTTTTACTTTAATGGGCATTTTATTAACCTCTTGTTGTGGACTTAAGACATCTCTAATTATATTCCACAATGCAAAAGAATTTACAGGCACTGACTCAGGACTATGGAGCATATAATATAGCTTTAATTCCTCCCCAATCTTTGTCCATGTTGTTAAATTAATGGTGAGTTCTTCAGGGAACCATGGGCACTGTGCTTGTACAAAATGGAGAAAACGAGACAATAGTGTAGAGGAAATTTTAATCCCTCTTTTTGATAATGTATCTATTAGAATACTGATGAACAGTTTTCTTTTTTTAGACTCTCTGTGGCCCATGATTTTATCACGGCCCTAGCCTTTCTCACCTATCCTTTCCCTGCTTATCTCTACAGGGGGGCCCATGGCGCCCCAGGTGAGTTCCTATCCGTCCCAAAAAGAAAGAGAAAAGATTACCTTCAAGCTCCCACGTTGGGGGCCACTTGCAGGGTTCCAGCCCCTCTTGTCCAGGTGTCTTCGTTAATTTTCTCTTATCCTGCAGTGTTTATTTCTAAAGAAAACTCAAAAGAAGAGTTTAGTGATGTTTCCCAGACCCCCAAGTTTGCTTTCTGTATTTAGTTCCTTTCTGTATGTTAATTTATCATAAAAGTATCTAATTAACATATTATAAATTCAGTGAAAACCCACTCTATAAACAATTATTAAAAATCTTAACTACAGAATTAAGTAAAAACTTTAACAATTAATCTTTACCCTAAGTCTGTGAAAACAGTGTTATAAATCACCTACATCACTCCTAGATAAGTGTTAGAACTTATAATGAATTCATAATAAACTTACTATAAACTTGTGTTTCTAAAAACCTTATGTCTAAACACTAAACTACATAATTCTAAATCAAATAAGTGAATATATTTATATCATTTTTTACTCAAGCAATATCTAGTAACTTATAACCAAGTGAAAGAAGCATTCTTAATGTGCTTCAGAGTTTAACCCCTTGCATATGTTAGAAAACGCCAAACGGCATAGTGGGAAATGGAAAAGTGAACCATGATATATCCAGGTTAGCTGTGAGTACTTCACATAAACATGCCATTTTCTTCTTCCATGATTGCACAGAATTCTTCAGTGGTACCAAACAGCAAAGGTGGAAGACAGAAGTGCCTCAGCTTTCCGGGCTCGCCCTGTGGCCTGGAGTCTTTGGCCCACCAGGACCCTGTCAATCAGGTGGACCTCCAAGGCTGACTCCCAACAGGATGTAGTGGGTTTAGCGGTGGGGCCCAAGAGGGGTGTGGAGACCAGATAGGGGCTCACACCTGTCATCTTGGTGCCTGGGAGGTGGAGGCAAGAGGTTGGACCTGAGCCCCTGGGTTCAAGAACAGCCCCAGCACC
>NW_007006484.1:3627-5677 GCF_000164805.1 Carlito syrichta
CAGAGTGGGACTCCAACTCAGAATATTAATACCAACCACCACTACCAACACAACCACAGGCTGGGCTCAAGGGATTAGCCTGGAATCCCAGCCCTCAGAGGCTCAGGCGAGTGGACAGCCTGAGACTGCCTGTTTGATAACAGCCCAGGACATGGTGTGAGACCTTGTGTTGGCCATCAAAAATAAATCCACAGATTAGTTGGGTGTGCCTGCGCATGCCGGTGGTTTCAGTCACTTGGGGGGCCGATTGGGAGGATCGCCTGAGATGGCAGGTAGAGTCTGCAGTGGCCGTGAGTGAACTCTTGTGCTCTGCCCTGGCCACAGAGCAGGATTCTGACTCCAAATAATAATAATCACCACCACCACCACTCCTGTCAACCAGTGCAAGGACTCACCTTCAGGGATGGGAGAGGAAAAGGCACTTTTCAGCTTGTCATTTGCAGGAGGTTTTAAAGGTGCCCACTGGGCACGTCTGTCCCGCACATTTGGCCACGTACCACCAGAAGGCCTGTCTCCATCCTCCACACCTGCAGCCCACAGCAAAGATGTGTGTGAGCTCAAGAAACAGACGGCCCCGAGCTAGAACGACCGTCGGGCACAGAGCAATCAAAGCCGTCCAGCAAAGCCACGGCCATTACAGGTTCCGGTCACCTGCTACCACGTCGGGGGTAGGGAGGGCTCTTTCCTCTCCACATCATTCCATTGTTCCCCGCCAATGTGGATCTTTCACTGGGGAGCCATGGAGGCCCATCGTGTGCACGTCGGAGGTGTGTTTTTTGTCACCGGAGTCCTCTTTTGGCCTGTCGCAGGTGTGTTTTTTGTCACCGGAGTCCTCTTCTGCCAGCCTTGGGCATTGCGGCATGATTGTGGCTCCCAGGATCTTGACCAGCAGGGCTCAGGCCGTCCTTCCGCCTCAGCCCCCAATCAGCTGGGACCACATCTGACTCATTTTGGGGAACTGTCCCTGAGATGACATCTGGTTATGTCACCAGGGCTGGTCTCCAAACCCTGGTTTTAGGCAGCCTCCAGCCTCAGCCTCCCAGGGCTCAGGTCTGACGGCCATGAGCCATGGTGCCCAGCCTGGACTCACAAGTCTTGTCAGCAGGGATGATGCAAAGTATGCCTCGAGTTGGAGGCCACTGCATCCCATGCTGCTGGGATCATGGGTGACACCACGTGCAACTTGAGTGTTTGCGTTCTGGGGAGTGACGAGGTCTCACTACGTGACCCAGGTTGGTCTCAAACTCAGGCACACCAGGTGTCCCCTGCCTTGGCCTTGCAAAGCCACAGCCTGATTGTTTGCCAATCCACCATCTTTCAGAAACTCTAGGCCCAGACACGGGCCTCCTTCCCATATGATGTCTGTCTGTTCATGATAATCCAATTCCATACACAAATGAATGCTCTTCTTTTATTTCCTTTTCTACTTTTTTATTTGAGTTGGAGTCTCTGTCACCCAGCCTGGAGGGCAGTGGTTCCCTCCTGGCCACCACAGCCTTGGCCCAACGGGCTTCTGCGAGCCTTTCCATGGACTTGTGAGGAGCCTGAAAGATAGGTGCAGGCCACCATGCCTGGCTCATTTGGGATGGAGGGTATAGACGGTCTCACCCAGGTGCCTGGACAGGTCTCAGTATGCAGGCTCATTTTGTCCACTGGACTCGGCCTCCCAAAACACTGGGAAGATGAGGCTGAGACCCGGGACCCAGCCTCGAATCTTCATCGAAAATGAAACAGAAGGTCTTGTGCGATGGCCCATGCCTGGAATTCCCAGGCTCTGGGAGATGAAGGCAGAAGTATGACAGCAGCGCAGGAGCCCAAGACCAGCCTGGGCCACGCAGGGAGAACCCCTCTATGCACCCATCAAAACAGGGGGTCTTGGATCAAGGTGCATGTCTTCGCAGCCACTCTAGAAGCTGAGGTGGTAGGATTGCCAGTGTCCGTGATTTCAAGGCTGGTGGTGATCAATGATCGTATCCCTGGGCCTCAGCCTGGGCCACAGAGCCAGACCCTGTCTCCAAAAACATCAGAATCGTATACAGATCTCAAATGC
>NW_007006485.1:0-833 GCF_000164805.1 Carlito syrichta
CTCAATATGGGCCAAGTCCTTCACTCGGTGTTTCACATTATCTTTATTATTATATTTATAATTAAATTTCACCATAACACTGAGATACAGAAACTATTGAAATAGATATTTTGGAACATGAGAGAACTTAAGCAGAGAGAGTTTAATTAAGCAGCATACAGGAAAAATGAATTTCAGAAACCAATTTACAGAGTCCACAGTTGTATTCATTCTGCTAAAGTCCCTCATTTCTTGATGAAGTTACTTCTAATTTGAGTATTTGAAGAGACTATTGGTCATATTTCTCTGCAACAGCCTGAAAACTAACCATGCAGGTAAAAATTTGCTTCTGTTTGAATGTCTGTGTCCCTCCAAAGTTCAGGTGTTGGAATTTAATACCCAGCGTGGTACAACCATCATCTACTGAAAAAAAACTCTGGAAGTGTGTTCATGTAAACTATGTTTCAGCAAGCTCTCCTGGTGCTCTAATGCATGCTGAGGTTTGAGACCACAACTAAAGAAAACCATGGCAAGCTTTTAATAACCATAATAGCCATAATAACCAAAGAATCTTGATTGACTGAAATCAAACCTTGAAAAAATTAGAGAAGGTAAACTGGATAAATGAAAGAAAGAAAAATCTGTGTGTTTGCCCAGGTGCCTGTACCTATAAATTATGTGCATAAATATTGTGAGGGAGAGCCAAGAACAGGAATCCTCATCTTCTACCATGGAAAATCACAAGGTAATCCAAAAATTAATAAAAAGTTGTGAAAACTCTTTATTATCTAGACCTATGTGGTAAGGTCTAGAAAATCTAAATAGGTTCAAAACAACAATTTATTTTGAATTAT
>NW_007006486.1:0-1500 GCF_000164805.1 Carlito syrichta
GAGAGTTACTGCATTTTGTTGCATGGAGATACGCCGACGAGAAGAACGTTTTGGTCTTCCAAAAGAAGAGTGGCACAATTTACACACTCATTCGCACATGTGAAGTTTGCTCGTATCGCTCTGCAATGCTAAATGAAACCAGACCTGGACAATCATTTATTGCACTGTACTCCAACCAAGAATCAAACTACTATAAAATAAATAACAATGCAGGAAAGGTTTGACACAGCCTTTCCCAACCTGATACCCACTCACAACAAGCCAGCGAAGCCTGTCAGGTCTTGCTGGTAGAGGCCCACGAAAGAGCAACTGCTTTGGACAGAAGACGGACGAGTAAAATCGAAAACATTTTCGAACTCAATAGGTGAACCAACAAGTCTTTCCCAAAAATAACAGTGTGTCGGTCATTTCATTCAGTGGGGCACCAGGGAGTTGTGCATTTTTATGTAGGAAACATTTCATACAGCTCTGCTAGGCATATGCTCCCAGTGTAGTCTAATAGACCTTAAAGAGAAACAGGGAGAATCAGGCCTCACACAGAAGCGAAAGCCAGTATAATACTTGTTGCCCCATTCAGGGACAAGCAGTTTTGAGGAACGCCCACCATGGAAGACTCTTATTTTCTGCAGACACAGCAACGGCTTGCAGGCCATCTTGGCAAATGTAACCGCAGAGTCACTGCTTTCAGTATTAAAGTCCCGTGTAGAAAGAGAAAACATCTCAGCATTCCCCGTTGAATGTAGCATGCTTTGATACCAACGGATGTGGAGATCTGGTTCCAGTGAGTGCAGCACATGAAGTTGCACTCTTTTCCCCAAATGTTCCCGGACTACTAGGGTGTATATACATGGAAGGTCTTGGAATCAGGGATGAGATCATGCACAAAGCCAGCTTCACACAGACTGCCAATGAATAGCAGCGCAGCGCACGCTTGAAGAACATGTCCATAGGAAGTCCCCGCCTGAACACATGTTTCACGGGCTCTCCGTGCTTACTCACAAATGAAAGCGGCTGAGCACTGGTAGTGCTTATAAGTTTTAAATGCAGTAGGGATGAACTCTTGAGAATACTCCCCATAAAAACATAATGATCTCCTGCTCGTCACGGTGGAGTACTTATGTCACTCATTCGGGCACTGTGTATTGCAGATTTCAATCTGTGAAACACGGACGTTTCACTCTAGTACGCAAAGGCCTTGTAGTTAAAGCAACACAGATGAAGGGGAAAGTGTGGGAATGAGGTGCTCCAGCAGGCAGCAGTGAAGAATAATTGTCATAGCAAGGAGATGGCACTGCAGCACACATTTGGCACAGACTTCACAAGGAAGATCACAATTTACTGCAGGCCTAAAAAGGTTATTCTGAACAGCAATCCACAGTGGAATTGCTGTCCCGTGCGAGTAAAAGGTATAAAGAAAGAATAATCCAGAACTCTCCGGGTCACACATAATGCTTTCCCACAAGTAACTGTGAATGTCTCACATCACTCATTGTGGCACAA
>NW_007006487.1:0-800 GCF_000164805.1 Carlito syrichta
TGGAGGCTGAGGAGGAGGATAACTTGAGGTCAGGAGTTCGAGACCAGCCTGGGCAACAAAATGACACCCTGTATCTATGAAAAAAAAGTAGAAAAATGAACCTGGCATGGTGAGGTGCGCCTGCAGTGCCAGCTACTTGGAGACTGAGGCAAGAGGATCACTTGAGCCCAAGAGTTCAAGGCTGCAGGGAGCCGTGATTATGCAGCTACACTCCAACCTAGGCAACAAGTGAGATGCCAACTCACACACACACACACACACACACACACACATACATACATATATAAAATGACCTTTAGGCTGTTTATATAAGGTATATTTGAAACATAATTTAATTTCATGTTTAGACCTGGTTGCCCAAGAGATCTCATTATGTTTATCCCAAAGCCCGTAAAATCCAAAATCCAAAACTCTCTGGTCCCAAGAATTTTGAAAAAGGGATACTTGGCCTGTACTGCTTTTCCTGGACAGTCAGTTGTAAACACAGTCAGGTTCCCTTTTCTCCTTTAACGTACATCTCACCTAAAGATCACTGTACTTTATCTCCAAGTAATATTTATAATCACAGCTGACCAGTTTTCCTCAACTTCTAGAACACCATATTCTCCTGGGTTTCCTTCTGTTCTCTCGTTGACCCTTTTCAATCTTTATTGGCTCCTTCTGCGGCTGTGTCCCAAGATGTGGGTCTTGGCTGTCTCCCCTGCCTCTGAGTGTTAGCTAGCCCTGGGGCTTAGTCCTTGTCTCTTCCCTACTTATATCCTCTCTCTAGGCTTTATGTGAAAGCTGTGTGTTGATGACTT
>NW_007006488.1:0-490 GCF_000164805.1 Carlito syrichta
TCCCGCTGACCCGCTTTTCCCGAGCACACCCCATGGTCCTGTTTCGTGCTCCTTCATTTCATGTCAGGAAGCAAAAGTCTGTCTCCATCTGTTTCTACATCCTGAGTCTTCCCCTCAGTCACAGGGAAAGGTCCCCATCTATTGTGGGGCTGCCCATGTCTTGCCAAGATGCTCTTCCCAAGACCAGGCTGGCAAAATTCATTCTGTTTTTCAATCCTGTCCAAATGCGTCTAAGTTCCCTGATGGTTTTAGACTTTGGAAGGACGAATTGTTGAAAAGCTTGCAGGCTACTTTTTTGTGTGAAAGGGGAGAAGAGAAAGTGGAATCTATAGGGAAAGGAAAAAAATCCCTTGTATGTGAAGATTTTGAATCATCCAGCCACAAACAAAGGAGCTTGTTTTGTAGTATCTTTTCATTAAATTATGATATTTCTTTCCTTTTCTATTGGCCAAGATCCCAGATGTTTATCATGAGCTGATGAGACGGGCTT
>NW_007006489.1:0-420 GCF_000164805.1 Carlito syrichta
CTCTGCTTTACAGTCTGTCTATTCAGCAGTTTGCAGTCTTGGTCCGTTCAGAGAATCTCACCAGTTCACCTATGCCGTCGCCATCTTGCCCCGTCTCCGGCTATTATTATTAACTCAGTTTAACTTGCATGAGTTTCTTCTTTTCTTCTAGAGGAGGGGGTAGGTGGGGAAGGCCGCTCGCGGTGAACGTTTCGAGGCGGCGGAGCTCCACAGTGGCTTGAGATCGAGGGTGGGGGGCGCAACAGGACGGCCCGGCGGGGCCCGCGCGAGGAGAGGGCTCCGGGCCGGAAAGGGGCGTGCCCACATAAGAATTTTGGCTCACAGTTCTGGAGGCTGGGAAGACCAAGAGCATGGCATCAGCATCTGGAGAGGATCATCGGAACACAGTAGTCATCCTGGACTTCTCTTCACTGCTTTCCT
>NW_007006490.1:0-702 GCF_000164805.1 Carlito syrichta
ATGCTATCACCAAGCTCCATAAACATAATAATAAGATACTACCTCTTGGGCAACACCCTCATGTCCCCACCCAGTTTGGCAGTTTCTCAGTCCTCTCAATAAAGACTACATTAAAAAGAAAAAAAAAAAAAACTACCTCTTTTAGAGGATTCTTGAATGGTCACTTAACCCTGGAGAAATTTTTGGATAGGTGTCAACACATGGTTCTCTTCTCTTCTTGGGAATGAAATCCACCATGTTTACCGCATTTGGCAAAGAACTGTACACAAGTGCTTGAAGCCAAAGGATTGCTCAGTATTCAAGGCCACTCCGATTATGATGTCAAAGTTTTGAGACTGATGTCATCATTGACAATTTGACATGCTTGTTTCCCTGAGTTTACTTACCTCTTTTAACGTAAAAATGAGCCTTTTGGTCAATCTACAGGTTCAATGAAATAACGGTTAAGTTAATATCATTCTTTTCAGACCTTGAGATTACAATAAAGGATTCATATCACCGGGTTCGGTGGCTCAGCCTGTAATCCCTCACATTTGGGTGGGTGAGATGAGTGGTTTGCCTGAGCTGGTGGGTTCGAGACCCACCTGGACAGCAAGACCTCATCCCTACAATAAATCAAAAAAATCAACCAGGCATGGTAGAGCATGCCTGTAATTCCAGATACTTGGAAGCTGAAGCAGAATGATCGCCGGAGCCCAGCAG
>NW_007006491.1:0-730 GCF_000164805.1 Carlito syrichta
TCACTTGAGCCCAGCAGGTCAAGACTGTGGTGGCCATGAGTGTGCCACTATATTCCAACCTGGATGACAGTGAGATTTTGACTTTTAAAAAAAGGTCATTATTCTCCAGAAAATTTTCCACTTCAGTTAAACTGTTAAACTGAAATTTCAGTCCACATTGGTTTGACTTCAAAGCCTAGACTCATGTTGCTTACCGACTTCCCTTCACGTGTAGATCCATATTATTTAGTAGAAGTCTAAGATGCCCTGTCATGTTGCCTAAGTCACTTCTGAAGATCACAGAACTAAAAAGCAAAAACAGAGGAAGACATCTGGCCCAGCCTCTGCTGTCTCCTCATCTCTCCCTGCCACAACCTAGGTGTCTGCACCTGCTCCCTCTGCTGTGGCACTCTGGAGCCATTACCTGGCCATCAGCACAGTGGGGGGGGGAGGTGTAGGGTCAGGGAGGGAAGGAGAAAGAGAATTTGTCATGGGATCCTGTTGGCAGGAATTGACAATGGGAGGAGGTCAGGAGAAATGAGGAAATGAAAAATATTTGAGAGCTGGGCTCAGTGGCTCAGCCTGTAATCCCAGGGCTTTGGGAGGTGAGGTGAGTGGATTACCTGAGCCCGCGGGTTCGAGACCCGCCTGGGCAACTTGGCGAGACCTCATCTCTACAATAAATCAAAAAATTAGCCAGGCATGGTAGTGCGCGCCTGTAGTTCCAGCTACTTGGAAGACTGAGGGGAAG
>NW_007006492.1:0-757 GCF_000164805.1 Carlito syrichta
GCCATCTTGAGTACTGGACACACGAAGTGGTTAGATTTGAGCTCCATTTGGGAGCTGACATCAGCCACGGCTACAGAATAAAAGGATTTGGTGAGAGAGAGTTCCCAGGGTTTGGACTTCGTCAGTGTTTAGGTGATGTTCCCATTCACAGAAACCTAAAGACACTGGGAGGAGAAGGCTGCAACCAGAAGTGGAGAGAGTTAGCAAACTTGCTGCTAAATCCACAAAGCTACCATCTACGGTGCCAGTGTGTTTTTACACTCACACATTTAAAATCTTATGGAAGTGGGAATACCTTTATATACCAGCATCAGAATACAAGGTATCTATCTGTAACTTGTGACAGGCAAAAAATTTTCATCAAACCACACTCCCTGTCCAGAAAGCCATTTTCCAACTCCCCTCACTGGTAAATGTTACTTTTTAAAGACTCCATTGAAATGTCACCAACCTCCCATGCTGCACCAACTTACACTTTTCTATAATTTGTGTTTGCACATAAATTTGTGTGTGAAATATTAGTTTTTTCAAAATGTGATTTTTAGACTATCTGCATCAGCATCACAGGGAGTTATTGACAGAATAAATGCAGTTTCCTGAACATTCATTCAACTTCTAAGAGTCAGATTCATAAATCTGCAATATAGCCAGTTTCCCAGATGATTCTGCTCACCCTGCTGTTTGAGAACCCCCACAGCAGACTCTAAGCTCTTGAGAAAATAGTAACAAGAGTTTATTCTATGTCACCAGGGTCTGG
>NW_007006493.1:0-797 GCF_000164805.1 Carlito syrichta
CTGCCTAGCTCTTAAATCAACTAGTTAAATTAGGTGACTAACCAGCTGGATAGTTAGCTAAGTCACCTCATTAAGTCAGTTGGCTAGTCATCTCCCTTGCTAGTTAAAAAGCTAGTTAATTCAAATGGTTAGACAGCAGGCTAGCTAGTTATTTCAGTTAGTTTAGTCAGGTGGCTAGCTAGGTAGCTAGCTAGTTAAGTCAGCTAGTTATGTCAGCTAGCTAACTTGTTAAGTCAACCAGTTAAATTGGCTTTACAGCAAGATATCTAGCTAGCTAGCTAGCTATTTATTTCAGCTAGTAAATTCAGCTCACCAGCTAGGTAGCTAGCTAGTTAAGTCAGTTAGTTAACTAAGTTGGCTAGCTAGTTAAGTCAGCTAGCTAGTCAGATGTCTACCTGGGTAGCTAGCTAGTTAAGTCAGCTGGCTAGCCAGCTAGCTAGCTAGTTAAGTCACCTAGTTAACTCAGTTCGCTAGCCAACTTGTTAGATAGGTAGCTAGGTAGTTAAGTCAGCTGGTAAGCCAGCAGTCTACATAGGAAGCTATCTAGTTAAGTCAGCTAAATAGCCACCTGGCTAGCTAGAGGTGTCAGCTAGTTAAGACAGCTTGCTAGTCAGCTGGCTAACTAGTTCAGTCAGCTAGTTAATTTAAGTGGCTAGTCAACTGGCTAACTAGGTATTTTGCTAGTTAAGTCAGCTGGCTATCCAGGTGACTAGTTGGTCAAGTCAGCTAGTTATATCAATTTGATAGTCACTTGAATAGGTAGGTAGCTAGCTAATTAAGTCAGCTGGGCTAGCTGG
>NW_007006494.1:0-690 GCF_000164805.1 Carlito syrichta
CTAAGTCCTGAAAATCTGCAGGGCAACTTGCTTACGGCTAAAGAATAATCAGGGATTAGAGGTAAGAATGTGTGTATTAGCAGTCCTCATATTCAGGAAACTACATGGCCTCTAGCTAAGAAAAAAGAAGACATCTGTTTTACACGGTTCCTCTATCAAATAATCTACATGGCGTCTTACTAAGGGCTAAACAAGAATCAGGGTTTCAAAACAGGAATCTAGAGAAAGAGTGTCCTCATATACAGGACACTACACAGCCACTAACTAAGAAAGAATAAAGAATCTTTGTTGTATGAGACCTCAATCCAAAAAATGCCCAGTGTGTCTACTATGAAACAAACAAGAAAGAGGGATTCGAGCTCCCCAAAAGTTTCGGAGCAATTTAGCATGCGGATATTACAAATCGGTCATTTCAAGACTCCAGCAACATTCTGGTCCTCTTGAAAGTTGTAAACGGGTATCGGGCACTCTAAGTCCGTTAGGTTCATCGGAACAACTAGGGCCAGATTACAGGACAAAAAGAATCTTATTACCATATTTGGATGTAACTCGGGTCTTAAGGTGAACCCTGTAATCCTTCACCGTTCATTTCTCTTTTTATTTTGAGAGGGGAGAAGGGTTTTGCAGTTGCAAAGTTTTAGTACGTATTTTGAAAGGTATCTAAAATCTTGGATTCCACATCCCTAGGAA
>NW_007006495.1:0-807 GCF_000164805.1 Carlito syrichta
GCCATCCTCCCGCCGAGGCCTTCCCTCACCCATGGTTTTCTGAGTTTTGCTTGGGGACTAGGTGGTGGCTTGCTACAGTTCCAGCCTGGTCTCAAGCATCTGAGCTCTAACCATCTTCCCTTCTTGGCCTCCCTGAGTGCAGAGGAGACAGGCGAGAGTCACCCAGCCATCCCCCTCCCTGAAAGTTTGAGACTCACGCCCTCCCTTTGCATGAGTTGACCCCTGGGAGGAGCGGGCAGGTCAACCTTGGGGAACGAGGTTGACAAAAGTCTGGGTGCCCTTAGCAGATACACATCACTGCACTAGGCACTCCCATGGTTTTGACTTGGCAGGCGTCTCCAGCTTCTCTCTCAGTGGTCCTGGGTCATCTGAAGGGAGCGGGCCTCACAGAGGGGTCCTGGGAGGTGTGTGAAGGCCATGTGTGGGGGCTTACACCTATCACCCCGGCACTTTGGGAGGCCAAGGCAAGCGAGTGGCAAGAGCCCCTGCTTACAAAACAAGGCCAGACACCTTGGCAAGACCTCATCTCTATAAGAAACCAACAAAATGAGTGAAGCTTAGTGGCGCCCACCTGTCATTCTGGCCACTTGGGTAGCCTGAGCCCAGATGGTGGAGTCCGTGGTGGCCTAGAGCAGGCCTCTGCGCTCCAGCCTGGGTGACAGAGAGGGACTCCAACTCAGAATAATAATACGAGCCACAACCACCACAACCACAGGCTGGGCTCAGGGGCTTAGCCTGCCATCCCAGACCTTCAGTGACCAAAGCAAGTGGATGGCCTGAGCCCACGGATTCATGACCAGCTTGGGA
>NW_007006496.1:0-687 GCF_000164805.1 Carlito syrichta
CTTAAATTCCAGCTCTTCATCCTGTCTTTCTCTTACCTTTTTTTTCCCTTAGCATAAATCACTAGCTGATATGTGTGTGTGTGTGTTGTCTATTGTTATTTATCTTGCTTTCTGTCTGTTCATTCAACCAGAATGGAACTTCCATGATTGTGTCTGGTCTGCTGTTATAGACCCAGAGTCTGGCACATAGTATGTGCTTGATAAATGTCTGTGGAATGAATGCATGGATGCCTTGTACTCATGCCCAGGGGTCCTGCAGCCTTGGTGCAGGTGCAATCTCCTAGCTCGAGTGTGGAGGTGACCCTGAATTTGAACATACAGCTACCTCCCTAAACTCCAGCATCAGTGGCTTAAATGCAGGTATAGCCAGGGACAGCTCCAGCTTGACCTAAGGGGAAATGGGGGAGAGGGTCTGACCAGACAAGTCTGGGGAGAAAGGCAGATGTCTGACTGTGGATTTTAACCCAATGTTTGCCAAATACAGAAAACACTGTGTGACTTGCACAAGAAAAACTTGAAGTTCAGGAAATCCAGTTGTTCCAGTTTTCTGTGCGGACAACTTTGTGGGGAAACTTTTCCTGAGCAGCGTGAGCTGGTTGACCTGAGATCATTCTAGGTGTTGTAGTCCTCTGATCAGAGATAAAGGGAATGGGAACTGGGCTTGGGAGTTATGAGGGAGGACTATAA
>NW_007006497.1:0-445 GCF_000164805.1 Carlito syrichta
GGGTTCAAGACGAGACTGGGCAACATAGCGAGACCTCATCTCTACAAAAAATTAAAAAATTAGTGGTGCGTGCTTGTAGTTCTGGTTACTCAGGAGGTTGAGATGAAAGGATAGCCTGAGCCCAGAGCCCAGAAGGTTGAAGCTGTGGTGAGTTATGGTTGTACCACTGCACTGCAGCCTGGGCAACAAAGTGAGATCCTGACTCAAAAAATAAGTGATTAAATGTTGAAAAAATTGCAAATAAAACATAATTATAAGAAATTATTAAAAAACAATATATTTAATACTCGTATATATGCCAACCGGGTTAAGAAATTTAAAAATACACACATACACACACACACACACACACACACACACACACACACACACACACACACACATTTACCTTGAAGACTTTTCTGTATCCCTTCCTAATCTCTTCACTTTAATGTTCTTTGATAAA
>NW_007006498.1:0-902 GCF_000164805.1 Carlito syrichta
TTCCATAGAGCCAGACCCTGTCTCCAAAAACATCAGATCGTACACATATTTTCAAGTGCACATGGTGTGTTCACTGAGAGATAGGCTTTAGAGCCATGAAAATTGGAATTGGGGGAAGGAATATCCCAGGGTGAGGGATGTGTCCCTCGCCTTTCTTGGTGGAAGGTCCTCGTTGCCAAGTCAGATGTATGGCCTGCTTGGGGCACATTCCTCCCCTGGGAGAGGAGAGCTGGTAGGAATCTGGCAGGAGAACCTCGGGAAATCCCACACCAATGTGAGGGCAGCCAGTGGGGGTTTGGAGCTGGAAGGTGCCAAGCTTGGGGGACCCTCACATATGGGGGGACCACGGGTGAAGGACTGAGGGCAGAAGATTTGCAGGAGAATGGATTTCTTTCTTTCTTTCTTTCTTTCTTTCTTTCTTTCTTTCTTTCTTTCTTTCTTTCTTTCTTTCTTTCTTTCTCTCTTTCTTTCTTTCTTTCTCTCCTTCCTTCCTTCCTTTCTTTCTTTTCGTTCCTCACTAGGTTGCCCAGGTCGCTCTCAAACCACCCAACTCGGCCAGTACTCTTGTCCTGGGACTCTGAAACTGCTGTGATCACAGGATTTCCATGTGGTTGACATCCTGGTCTTCCACCTTGATCTTGAATTCTGATCCTGAGGCGATCCTCCCACCAAGGCCTTCCCTCATCCATGGTTTTCTGGGTTTTGCTTGGGGTCGAGGTGAGGGCTTGCTATGGTTTGCAGCATCATCTCAGCTCCCAGGCTCTGGCCATCTTCCTATCTTGGCCTCCCAGAGTGCTGAGAAGACAGGTGTGAGTCCCCCGGCCGGCCCCCTCCATGGTTTGGAGTCACATCCTTCCTTTCCCCGAGGCAGCCCCTGGGATGAGTGAGCAGTCCACCCTGGG
>NW_007006499.1:0-623 GCF_000164805.1 Carlito syrichta
CTCACCCTGAGACAAATGCATAATTGACTTCTCCCTCTACTGTGTCTGTCTGGGTGTTTACTTCATCTTCTGTGAAAGGTAGATTTACTGAGCAGATGAATGCATAATTGACTGTCCCTCTACCCTGTCTATTGATATGTAAAACATTAAGTTCACTGAGCACATCTCAAGAAAATAACCCCCTGCCTCATGGCCTCCTCTCCTCCTGTCTACTTCCTTAGCTCCCCCCCCCATGCTTTCCTCTAAATACTGAAGTCCTCAAAACCCACTTCAGAAAAAGCACCCATCACAGATACTGCTGTGATTTGGGAGGTTTTGTTTTGTTTTTCCTTTCCAGGAGCATCCTCCACATTGGCAAAATAAACCTCTAAATCAATTGAAATTCATCTCAGCCACTTTTTGGTTTATGGGGTCATCAAGGGAGAAGGGAGAGAATGACCTTTCTAGGTCTTTTGACTTGCTTTGGGATAGAGGGATTCTAGTTTCTATGACCTGCCTTCTGGAAGAGGGAATCTGGTTTCTATGACTAATTTCAGGGGAAAGTGGGGCAGGAGATGGGAGGGCAAGAGAAGCCAGAGAGACTTTGCTTCTGAGGCTGCTTCTGAGCCCTTAATCTCCTTTGG
>NW_007006500.1:0-468 GCF_000164805.1 Carlito syrichta
CTGGTCTTGAACTCCCGGGCTCCAGTGGTTTCCCACCTCACCCTGCCAAAGCCACAGCCCGACTTTCTGCCGATCCACCATCTTTCAGGAATTCTGGGTCAAAGCCTGGGGCCTTCTTCCCAAATGATCTTTGTCTGTTCACAATGATCCCAACAGCATACACAAATGGATCCTCTTCTTTTTCTTTCCTTTTTTCCTCTTTTTCTTTGAGTTGGAGTCTCACTGCATTGCCCAAGCTGGAAGGCAGTGACTCTCTTCCGGTCACTGCAGCCTGGGCCTGCTGGGTTCTGGAAAGCCTATCCCCACCTACAGGGAAGTCAGAATGGCAGGCATGCGCAACCACGCCTGGATCATTTTGGATGGAGGGTAGAGATGACGTCTCGCCAAGGTTCCCCAGGCTGTTCTCAGCAGAACTCAGGCCGGCCGGTGGTCTCGGCCTCACAATCCCTGGGATCACAAGGCTGTGTC
>NW_007006501.1:0-725 GCF_000164805.1 Carlito syrichta
TTCCGTCATCTAGTTTTCTCAGCTGACTAACCAGCTGGGTATCTAGTTAAGTCAGTTGTTGATCCAGCTGCCTAGCTAGTTAAAAATCTAGTTGAGTCAGATGGGCAGCCATCTGGCTCACTAAATATTTCAGCTACATAAGTCAGCTGGCTAGCCAGGAAGCTAGCTAGTTAAGTCACCTAGATATGTCAACGAACTAGCTAGGTAAGTCAGCTAGTTAATTCAACTAGCTATATGATAGCTAGCTAGGTAGCTATCTAATTAAATAATCTAGTTATGTCAGATGGCTTGGTAGGTAGCTACCTAGTTAACTCATTTAGTCATCAGCAGTCTAGCTAGTTAAGTCAATTAGTTAAGTCAGCTGGCTAGCCAGCTGCCTAATAGGATAGCTAGCTAGATAAGTCTGCTGGCTAGCCAGTTGGCTACTTTTACATGTCAGCTAGTTAAGTCAACTGGTGAGCCAGCTGGCTAACACATTAAGTCACCTAGTTGAGTCTACTGGCTAGCCAGCTACTTAGCTGGTTAAGTCAACTAGTTAATTCAAGTGGCTAGCCAGCTGGCTTGCTACGTAGCCAGCTAGTTAATTCAGCTTGGTAGTTAGCTGTGTAGCTTGTTACATCAGGTCGCTGAGTCAACTGGCTAGCCCCCTGGCTAGGTAGGTAGCTAACTAATTTAAGACAGCTGCCTTAGCCCACTGACTAGCTAATTAAGTCAGCTAGTTAAGA
>NW_007006502.1:0-676 GCF_000164805.1 Carlito syrichta
TATCAAGAGAAAGACTCCCAAAAAGGTCTTGTGGAATTGGAACCCAAGATTCCTGGATCCCTTTTCAAAAGACACTCTAAAAATGTGGCGACTTAGAAGCCCAGATTGCAGATTAAACCTTATCAAGAGACCTTGTAGATTTAGGCGATTGAGAACTCCAAGAACCAGATTCCCTTTCCGTTCTCAGCAAGATGCCCTGATTTACCCTTTTTATGTGGATTCCAAAACTCTGTATATAAAAATGCAGATGCCCAGATTTTTCTTAGGGGCGTGGAATCCATGATTCCTGGTTACATTTTAATAATTCGTACTAAATATTTGGCAACTGCAAAACCCTCGGCCCCTCTCCAAATAAAAGTACAAACTGAAATTTAAGAATTATCAAGTTCATCTTAAGACCAGATTTACAACCAAATACGGCAAGAAGATACATTTGTTCCGGGAATCTGTCTTTAGTTTTCCCGAGAAACCTAAGGGACTTGTACTACCAGTTACACGTTTACAACTCTCAAGAGGTTCAGAATGTTGCTGGAGTCCTGAAAGACTTATTCATAATACCCCGAAAGCAAATATCTCCGAAACATGTGACAGGCTCGAAGCCCTGCTTCTTGTTTATGCTGTAGCAAAACACCCTGAGAATTTTTCGGATTGGGGCTAGTGTATCACAGATTCCTTA
>NW_007006503.1:0-700 GCF_000164805.1 Carlito syrichta
GAGACACCAATCACTGAGAAGGGCCGGTGACAGAGGCATCCATCAAAGAAGAATGGCAGTCACTGGGGCACCTAAATTGAGGCCCAGTATCTGTCAATGCCCACAGAGGAAGGACAGTAAACTGGGCACACAGCACAGATGTCATCGAGTCACTGAGGCACCTGTCACAGACGTGCGTCAGTCAGTGAGGCACACTAAGAGAAAGCTAAGTCACTTGGGGGCCTATTAAAATGGGTTACTTATCAAAAAGGGAGGTCAGTCACTGGGGAACCTATCTCAGTGGAGGTCCATTTACTTGAGCACACATCACAAAGTATGTCTAATAACTGGGGAACTGAACACAGATGAAGCTTAGTTACTTGGGAACTCATCAGAGCAGAGGGCCAGACACTGGCACACTCATCACAGAAGAGGACCAGTTACTGAGACAGTCATAATAGAAGAGGGCCAGCCACAGGGATACCCATCAGAGAGGAGGGCTGGTCTCTGGGCACTCAACATATGGGAGAGGCAGTCACAGGAACACCACAATAGAGTAGGATCAGTCACTGTTGCACCAAACAAAAGAGTGAACTCTCACAGGGCACCCATCACAAATGTAGGCCAGTCAGTGGGGCAATTATTATAAAGTGGGAAATTACTGTGGCATCTATCACAGAGAAGAGTCAGTCACTGTGACACCCATCACAGGCGAGAGCCA
>NW_007006504.1:0-1180 GCF_000164805.1 Carlito syrichta
CCACAGAGAGCATACTCCTAAATGGACAAAAATTAGAACCATTTCCTGAAAACTGGAACAAGACAAGGATGCCCATTCTCACCCGTCCTGTTCAACATAGTATTGGAATTCCTGGCTCGAGCAATCAGAGAAGAGAAGGCAATCAGGGGTATCCAAATAGGAAAAGAGGAAGTCAAGTTATCTCTCTTTGCAGATGATATGATTGTGTACCTTGAAAACCCAAGAGAATCTGTCAAAAACCTCCTTACACTGATAAAGGCCTTTGGCAAAGTCTCAGGATACAAAATAAATGTACAAAAGACAATTGTATTTCTCTACACCAATAATAAACAAACAGAAACCCAAATAAAAAACACAATTCCATTCACAATAACCACAAAAAAATGAAATACCTTGTCATCTTCCTAACCAGAGATGTGGAAGCCCTTTACAAGGAAAACTACAAAACACTGCTCAAAGAAATCAAAGTTGACACAAACAAGTGGAAAAATATCCCATGCTCATGGATCAGAAGAATCAACATTGTGAAGATGTCCATCTTACCTAAGGCACTCTACAAATTCATTGCAATACCCATCAAATTACCAGCAACATTCTTCTCAGACCTAGAAAAAACAACACAGGAATTCATATGGAAACACAAACGACCAAGAATAGCCAGAACAATCCTCAGCAAAAAAAACAAAGCAGGTGGTATCACATTACCAGAGTTCAAACTTTACTATAAAGCTACAATCATCAAAACAGCTTGGTATTGGTATAGGAACAGGCATATAGATCAATGGAATAGAATTGAGATTGCAGAAGCAAGACCTCAATTTCTCAACCAACTCATCTTCGACAAAACCTCCACCACCTACCACTGGGGAGAGGAGAACCTATTCAGTAAATGGTGTTGGGAAAACTGACCACATGCAGAAGATTCAAACAGGACCCCTATCTATCCCCATGCACAAAGGTTAATTCCAAATGGATCCGAGACCTAAATGTAAAACCTCAAACCATAAGAACCTTAGAAAATGAAGGAAACACTCTCATGGAAATCGGAACTGGCATCCAATTCCCGAACAAAACCCAAAACCCACAGCTCATAAGAGAGAAGATAGACAAGTGGGAACTTATTAAACTGACAAGCTTCTGCAAAGCCAAAGAACCATCAGAGAGCAGGAGACAGCCTACG
>NW_007006504.1:1933-24452 GCF_000164805.1 Carlito syrichta
ATGACTGACAGTACTGGGAAACTATGGTGGGGGGAGGGAGATGGGATTAACAGTAGCAAATATCTGTCTGGGAACGGGGAAACACCCCATATCAACAGGGTGCCTGGATGAAACGCAATTGTATACCTAACCCTTAACTGTACCCCACAACTTCATAATAAAAAATAAATAAATAAATAAATAAAGATATCCACAAGAGGTTTGATAAACTCTGATATATTACTAAGAATCTAGGAGGCCATTTACATGCATAGGACTATGTGCATTACCAGGAACACGTGCATGCACAAGGAAGACCAGAGGATACTCTTAAGTTCTTACCTCTGACTGACCTTGAGGCATCGTGCAAGCAAGAAGTGAAAGCTAAAGTAGAGCTGTCTATTGTCCGACTGAGTCTCAAAAATGCAACCCAACATGTACTCAAAGTCCCTCAGCAATAACTGGATGATATACTGGTTTCAGGTGTTTAAGAAAATCTCTGTCTCATCACTAGTTGACCAAGCAAAGATTTCAGTGGCCACACATGACAAAGAATACAGACTTTACAAAATTAGTTGAGAAAAGTCACTAAACAAACAAACAACAACAAACCCCAAAGAAGAATTGATTTCCAGAAGAAATTATATTATACTGTTTTAAATCTCTAATTTTCAACTCTAAAAAATATGAGACTTGCACAGAAACAAAAAAATAAAGCTCATACACAGGGATAATAAGCTATCCACCTGGGAAGCAAATGAAATGACATAAACTCAATTAAAGCTATATGTATGCATAAATATAAAAGGCAAACAATAAAACTTTTAGAAGATAATAGAGGAAAACACCTTCATATTATTGGTCTACTTAAGAATTTGCTAAGCAGGACTTTAATTGTACCACATCAAGGAAAACATAGATTCATTGGTCCTTAAAAGTATTAAATAGTAAAGGTAAGAACTACTTATCAAAGGCAACATTTAGAAAGCAAAAAAGCAAGATATAACACGGCATGCGATAATATGTACATAATCAGTAAATTATAGATATCTTATATTTCATATAAATCTATAGTCAACTATCTTGATATATATCTATATATAAAAACACCTAAATATCTATCTACATATACTATGCTAATTATGTATTCTGAACACATATCCAAAACCTATAAAACAATAAGAAATTGACAAGCAAGAAGAAATATAGGTAGATGATTTGGTCAGTTACCTTATGAAAAAGGAAAAAGGAGCCACCGATGTTTAATATGCATTAGTCATCAAAGAAATGCAAATCTAAAACATGAGCACATACCAGTAGAATTCACAATATTAGGGTCAAGCAGGAGTCACTACTGGTTGTTAAATGTTGACACACTATTTTATTTTTTTCTTTCTACTAATGTTGATTATAATTTTTGCCTATGAGATGGCAATTTCATTCCTACGTCTATATCCAGAGAGAAGAAAACATTTTTAGAAATTATGGTTGACGATTTTCCACATGGATTGATAATATATAAATTTACATATTCAAAAATATCTTGGGCATCATTTCGTCTAATCTGTTTCCTTCAATTTACAGAAGCAAACATGTGCAAGTTGGGATAGCTCACTTGAGGTCACTGACCCAGCTAGAAAATAGGAATGGGACATTAATGCATTGATGCCTTCTGAACCACAGTATTCTGCCTCTACCTCTATCCTCCTGCTTTGGCACTGATTTGTATATGAAAAAGATTGTTACAACCAACTTCTACCCAAGTATCTATGATAGAACTGAGATACACATATAGAGTATGTTGCCCAAGATACAGATACCTGTTGTAGCCTTAAATCAGACCTTTCTGGGTGATTGGACTTGGATCCAAGCAGGATTTCAGTTCATCAAAGAATGAAGGCCTCAGAATCCTGGCCCATTCAGGGCATTTTCCAATTTACACACAGTTCAAGGAAATAATCCTAGAAGAGATAGCTGTTCTGACCCACCAGATGATAGCACATGTGCAGAAATTACTGTAATGAAGACTCCTACCTTTCCCATTTCTGGAAAAGATTCTTAAATAGTATTCCCAATTAAGAAAAATATTAAAATGTCAATTTCCAGAAACTTCAAAACATTATGAAACAACTTCCTCCTTGACAATTTTCCCAGTGACCACAACAAAAACAACAACAAAAAACAAGGAAAAGTTCTGTTTATTGGTTCCCACATTGGGAGTCCAGTGTATAAAAGTCCCAGAAGTGAAGGAGTTGTCAGAATCTGGGAAATTCACCTCTGAACAGAAGCCCATCCTCCAACTCTGACACCATGACCCACTGCTGCTCCGCTTGCTGCCAGCCCACTTGCTACAGGACCACCTGCTGCCAGCCCACCTGCTGTGGTTCCAGCTGCTGCCAGCCCTGCTGCCACCCAACTTGCTGTTCAACCACCTGCTGTAGGACCACGTGCTGGAAGCCCACCTGTATGACCACCTGCTGCAGCACACCCTGCTGCCAGCCCACCTGCTCTGTGTCCAGCTGCTGCCAGCCCTGCTGCTGCCAGCCGTGCAGCTGTCCAACCAACTGCTGCAGGACCACCTGCTGCCAGCCTATCTGTTGTGTATCTAACTGCTGCCAGCCTTGCTGCCACTCCAGCTGCGGCACCTCACCCTGCTGCCAGCCCAGCTGCTGTGCCCCTGTGTACTGAAGGAGAACGTGCTACCACCCCACGTGTGTCTGCCTGCCTGGCTGCCTAGACCAGAATTGTGTGTCCAGCTGCTGCCAGCCTTCCTGCCACTGATCAATTCTGCAAGGGACCATCATCATCATACAACAAATTTCTGACAACTGACTTATCTTTTTGGAACAAATTCACTTTTAAGCTTTGCTGACAACCAGCATGCTCTTACCAAAATGTCTGTTACTTGTCTGCATTTTTAACAGCTTGTGAACCAACTTGAAGGAATGCATAGTACTGCATCCTGATCCTCTTCTTCCTTATGGCTGTGAATCTGGTGCTAGCTTCGTGTGTTTTCAACTAGAATCAAGTTCTTGGCTTTGACTCTAAGTTATGATCTCCACTCTCTCCCTCTAAGGAATTGAAGAAAGCAAATTCTCTCAACTTTTCACAGGTTTCTGCAACTGACCCATCATCATTATCATGTTTTCTTTTTCAGTGTACTCACATTTCTAGTACCCTGCCTTCTTCTTTTCATTATCAGGAACTCTTACCTCTATGTTTCTTAATAAATCCTGAAACATTATTACCTTGTTTTGTGTTGTGTTCCATTTTACAGAGTTCCTGATACAGGGACCTGAATACATATTGCATACCACCTTTATCATCCAGTTTTCTTCTTAAACCAGACACCCATGTATCAGTGCCTCCATTTTCCAGGTTAAAGAAAATGTAATAGTATATATAATGTGGCATAGCTGATAATGGACAGACTGACATCCAGGACTGAATCTTCTGTGTCTGCTAAGGAACACTTACACATGTACAACTCAAGACAAGTTGGAATGTTATTGGAGATGGAGAACTAGCACGTTGTGCACTTGAGTAACAAAACTGAAAGTAGACTAGCAGGATAAAACTAAAAAGCTTTTGTGCAGCAAAGGAAATAATGAGCAAAATAAAAAGGCAACCTATGAAATAGATGAAAATATTTACAAACCATATATCTGATAAGGAGCTAGTTTTCAAAATAAGTAAGGAACATCCACAATTCAGTAGCAAAAAGGCAAAAGAAAAACAACCTGATTTTAAAACGAGCACAGGATCTAAACAGACATTTGTCCAAAGAAGACATACAAATGGCCAACAGATATGTAAAAAGAGGCTCAACATCACTAAGCATCAGAGAAATGCAAACCAAACCACAAAGAGCTATTACCTGACACCTGTTAGAAGGACTATCAACAGAAACACAAAAGGTAATAAGCATTGCAGAGGATGTAGGGAAAATCAAGCCCTGTCCACTGTAGGTGGGAATGTAAATTGGTACAGCCATACAAAAAACAGCATGGAGGTTCCTCAAAAAATTAAAAATAGTACTAACTTATGGGATACCAAGAAAATAAAAGCAGCAGCTCAAGGAGATATCAGAACTCTCATGCTCAGTATTAATCACTGCGGGGGCCAGCCCCACAAGGGTCGTGAGATGTCCTGAAGGAGAGACGGATAGGCGACGGACGAAGATCATATACACGGACACCTGCCTCTTGAACAGATGACGATTTAATGCTAGTTAACACAGAGCTTTTATACCATTCGTGAAGGGGCAGGACAAAGAAAGTTCTTTCACGTACATATCTTTTAAAAATTACCATCTAGTGGTCTTGGTAGCAAACAAACCAAGATTCCCATAGATTTTAGTAGCAAACAAACCAAGATTCTCATAGGCATTCAGACAACGTCTTATTCATAAAGCCAACAATGATACTTTCAGTCCAATGTCCCAAATTACAGTTCTTGAAATGTTTCAAGAAAGTTTCTTTAAGTGTATATTTCTTTATGTGTCAGGAATTTTCTCATCTTAGGCTCTTATGTTCTTCAGAGTCCTGTGATCACCTCCCTTGTCCAGATGTCCTCGTTACTTTTCTCTTATCTTGCAGTGCTTGTTTCTAAAGAGAACTCAAAAGAAGCTTTTAGTAATGTTTCCCAGGCCCCTCAAGGCTGCTTTCTGTTTTAGCTGATCTGTCATAAAAGTGTCTGATTATTATATTATGAGTTCAGTGAAAATCTACTCTATAAATGTTAATCTTAGAGTTATAACTATTAAATTAAGTAGAAACCTTAACATTAATCTTTATCCTAAGTCAATGAAAAGTGTTAAAAATCACCTACATAACTCCTAGATAAGTATTAGAACTTATAATGAATTCATAATAAACTACTATAAATTTGTGCTTCTAAAAAACCTTATGTTTAAACACTAAACTACATAATTCTAAATCAAATAAGGAGTGAATATACTTATATCATTTTTTACTTAAGCAATATCTAGTAACTTATAACCAAGTGAAAGAAAGCATTCTTGATGTGCTTCAGAGTTTAACCCCTGCATATGTTAGAAAAGGCCAAGTGGCATAGTGGGAAAATGGAAAAATAAACCATGACATTTCCAGGTTAGCTGTGATTCTTCGCATAAACATGCCATCTTCTTCTTCCACGACTGCACAGAATTTCTTCAGCTGTACCAACAGCAAAGACGGAAGACAGAAGGGCCTCAGCTGCCCAGACTCGCTTTGCAGCCGGGGTTCCTCAGCGCACCTGGACTTTGTCAATCAGGCGGGCCTCCAAGGCTGGCTCCCAACTTATGGTATACCAAGAAAATAAAAGCAGCACAAGGAGATATCAGAACTCCCATGCTCAGTATTAATCACAATAGTCAAGACATGAAATCAATCTAAATGTTTGTCAATGGATGAATGAATAAAGAAAATGTTGTATATGTATGCAATGAAATATTATTTAGCCTTTAAAAAGAAGGAAGTCCTGCCATTTGAGACAATGTGGATGAAGAACACAGTTAAGTGAAATAAGATAACCCCAGAAAGACAAATACTGTATGATCTTACTTATATATGGAATCTAAAATAGTTAACTTCAAAGAAGCAGACAGCAGAATGGTGATTTCCAGGAGCTGGGAGAGATTAATGGGGAGACCCTAGTCGAAAGGTACAGTGTTTCAATCATGCAAGATAAATCAGTTTTGGAGACATAATGTACAACAATGTGACTTGGTTAATAATTGGCCAACTGTATTATACACTTGAAATTTGCTAAGAGGGACAATCTGAAGCGTTCTCACCCTACATAAAATGTAATAACTATATGAAGTGATGAATGGGTTGATTAGCTTGATTGTGGTGATTATTTCACAATGCATATGTATATCAAACAGCATACCGTATATATAGTTCATGCTATTTATTAATCACATTTCAATAAAACTAGGGAATAAAAAAATTATTTTCTACCAAAAATAAGGATGATTAATCAGACTTGTTTCTGTGCTATCTCTTGAAAACATAAGAATTGTGATCTCTTAAATAGGGTATCTACCTACAGGTTGACCCACCCATCAAGGGAGGGAAATAAGAAACAAAAACTTCTAGATTATCCCAGATCAACATACTATGTGAGATAAAAGAGGGAAATACAAAGAAATCTAGTCAACAAGGATGATACAATATATGAGAAAAGATTCTGAGATGACATGCATATATTTCCATATTTGCCCCAAACACACAGCTACTGAGTAGCATAACAGGAAATTGCACACTTTTCTTTATGATTCTAATTCCCATCACCAAGATCTGTTGTCTTCCACATAGGTAAAATCAGAGACAATCTGCACTATCTTTGAGGAAGTTTAGTACAGAAAATGAAGGATGCAAACTAGAAGCATCTTACAAAATTGGCACAGATGCAAAGAATGAGGAATGACCACAAACACTTGCGCATTTTATGGAAGTTTCATGCCATTAAAACAGACCCTAATAACAACCAGAATATTTGTAAAAACTATTCTGAACTTCATGATAAAGATCTAGTTGGGGAATTTCTGGGAAGATAGTGGCATAACCAGTCAGACTGAGCAAGCCCCTGTGTGTGTAAATAGTTGTATGGACAATTCTATGTGTGTTTCTGTATGTAAGTGGGAGTGTGAGAGATTGACTGAGTGGGGACTCGAGAGCAAGTGTCCAGGACCCTCCTGGTGAAGCTGCTGGTGTCACAGCTGCTCTGCTGGACCCTAGTGCTTCCCGGAGTGCAGAAGCTGAGCTCCATCTTCAAAAACCAACAGAGCTTTTTCTGGGACGAATAGCACCAATCCGAATGCTGGCAGCAAGGGCCATGGAGGGAGTGCAGCAAGGGAGCCCAAGGCAGAGTCCAAGCAAACAGAGAGGAGAAGCCACCCCGAGCCTGGACTGGGCTCCAGAGCTTTGCCACAAGATCCGGAGACTGTGGTAACTGCTGGAGCGGGAGCTATCAACCACTGGTGACAGGAACAGCAGTTGGCAGAGAAACTGACCAGACCCTTTAATGCCTGGGCAGAGAAGTGCTCCAGGGCAGCCTCTGTGGAACAGCAGACCTGTGTCTTGAGACCAGGCACTATCTCTGTGTTGCACTAGGGCTGCTCTTTGCGACCTCAGAGAACATTGCCCTCAGTGAATAAGCTCTGGCAGGTAACAGCAGATACAGAACCCCAGACAATCCACATTCCACCCTGGGTCAGTTGCTGGGTTATAGAAGCAGACAGTGGAACCCCTGAGAAAGAGGCTGGTAAGTGCCTAACTGACTCCCATCCTCCACTCTAGCAACAAGTGAAAGAGAGCAGGAGGGCAGAGCAGAGATAGGAGGCCTCATTACCTTACAGTGACCTGGATGCCCTGGGAGCTGTGAAAAAGCCGCGAGAGGAAGGAAGGGGGTGAGATCCCAAGAGATGCTGTGTCAAGTTATTTCAGCCCCCTTCCTTCACACGGGCATGCAATGGCTATCAATTGCAAGTAGCAGAGGGTGAAGAGTCTAACATCTTAAGTTTCAACAGAGAACAGGGAACCTGCAATAACAGTTCTATAGTCTCAGAACCCATCACAATGGGAAGCCCCTCCCCCCCAAAGAGACATACTAAAGCTTAGAACTCTTCATCAACTTTTTTTTATTGTTGTTGCTGTTTGGGGGGGAGTATGGGGTGTATCTGGGTGATAGACACAGACATTAGAACTTGTTTGTTTAATTATCTCATTTGGTTGCTTTGTTTGTTGGTTGGTTTCTCTTTTCTTTCCTTCTTCTATTTCCCTTTCTTTGTTCTTTATCTTCTTTTATGTTTTTTTTCTTTTCTTTTCTATTTTTCTTCCCTCTTTTTCTCTCTTTCTCTTCCTTTCTCTTTTTCTATCTTTTCCTTCTTATACCCTACCTTGGACTCAAGGGCTATACAAGTATACCCACTGTAAGGTCATATTGAGCAGAGAGGAAGAACAAGTCCCAGCTGGTTCATTCACCAGGTAGCAAACATTGTGACCTGCCAATAGGTTCAGAAACCTTGAAGCCCTCCCAGCCCTTAGTAAGTGCTCAAAATTGTAAAGAGACAGCACAATGCCCCACCTCCAGCCCTACTTCATAATTGAACAAACCCAGAGTCCCAGCTCAAGGAAGGACAAAAGGTAGAGCAAATATCAGAAGTGACTGCTTCTCCAATTTTCACTAAGCAATGGAATTAAAGAGAAAGATAAGAGAACTGCTACAAATGAAGAAAAACCAATAAAAAAAACCTGCTGGTAACCAGCAGAGTCCCCGCAAAGAGTCAGTGATAGAAAGAAGAGTTACTGGGGCACAAACAATGGTTACTTCCCAGAACAACAGAAACCTTATGGAGATCAGAGAGTTGTTGGATAGAATGAATAAAAATCAAGAAGTGCAGGGGCTAAAATGAAATGAAATTGTAGCAAAACTAGATAGGCTCAAGAAAGCGTACTTAGAAATAACAAAGAATTCCATCCAAGAAATAAATAACATACTGACAAGCCATGGGAAGCAGAATTGACCAACCAGTGGAAAGAATCTCAAAGCTAGAAAACCAAAATATGGAATTAACCCAATCTATTAAAAAATAGAAAAAAAAAACTTAACAAGAAAGAGGAAACTCTCCAAGACTTGTGTGATTTTATCAAGAGACCAAATCTGTGTCTGATTGGAATATCTGAAATAGAAAGAGAAATGGAAAACACCTTGGAACAAACATTCCATGAGGTCATTCAAGAAAACTTCCCTCATCTGGCCAGAGAGATGATTATACAAGTACAAGAGATACAGAGAACCCTGCAAGACATCTTATGTGAAGACCACCCTTTAGACACATAGTAATTTGCCTACACAAAGTAGGCAGAAAAGAAAAATCCTAAAGGCAGCAAGGAAAATAGGTCAGACTACCTACCAGGGGAGACCAGTCAGAGTGCTGCAGGCTTATCTGCAGAAACACTACAGAACAGAGGGAATTGAATCCCAATCTTTAATGTTCTCAGAGATAAACAATTTCAACCAAGAATTTCCTACCCAGTCAAGCTAAGCTTCATCAACAATGGAGAATTAAAATCCTTCCCAGACATCCAATCCCTAAGAGAATGTGCTGCTTTGAGACCAGCTCTAGAGACGCTTAAAAAGGTGCTGTGCTATTCTTGGACGTTTGTGTTTCCATATGAATTCCTGTGTTTTTTTTTCTAGGTCTGAGAAGAATGTTGTTGGTAATTTAATGGGTAGTGCATTGAATTTGTAGATTGCCTTAGGTAAGATGAACATCTTCACAATGTTGATTCTTCCAATCCATGAGCATGGAATATTTTTCCACTTGTTCGTGTCAGCTTTGCTTTCTTTGGGCAGTGTTTTGTAATTTTCATTGTAAAGGTCTTTCACGTCTCTGGTTAGGAAGATGCCAAGGTATTTCTTTTTTTTTGTGACTATTGTGAAGGGAATTGTGCTTTTTATTTGGGTTTCTGTTTGTTTATTATTGGTATAGAACATCCGAGCAGCCAACAAACACATGAAGAAATGTTCAACCTCACTAATCATCAGGGAGATGCAAATCAAAACCACACTGAGATACCACCTAACTCCAGTCAGAATGGCAATTATTAACAACTCAAAAAATAACAGCTGCTGGAGAGGGTGTGGTGAAAAGGGAACGCTTCTACACTGTTGGTGGGAGTGTAAACTAGTGCAACCTCTGTGGAAAGCTGTGTGGCAATTCCTAAAAGCTCTAAAAATTGACCTTCCATATGACCCTGCAATCCCCCTACTGGGAATATACCCTGAAGAACACAAATCACTCTATAAAAAAGATACCTGTACACGTATGTTTATCGCAGCATTGTTCACAATAGCAATAACCTGGAAACAACCATGCTGCCCATCAAAAGAGGACTGGATTAAAAAAATGTGGTACATATACACGATGGAATACTATGCAGCCATAAAAAAGAACAAAATCACAAATTTTGCAGCAACCTGGATGGAACTAGAGTCTATAATACTGAGTGACCTTTCATAGAAACAAAGATCCGAATATCACATGTTCTCACTCATATAATGGACCTTGAACATTCAATGCAATACTATAAGAAAATGACTGACAGTACTGGGAAACTATGGGGGGGAGGGGGATGGGATTAACAGTAGCAAATATCTGTCGGGGGATGGGAAAACACCTCTTATCAACAGGGTGCCTGAATGAAACGTAATTGTACACCTAACCCTTAACTGTACCCCACAAAACCATAATAAAAAATACTGATTAATAAAAAAAAAAGGTGCTGTGCACAAAAGAAAACAGAAACAAAAGAACGAACATATAGTTCACAAGATCATAAACAAACACAGAAGCAGCAACAAACACAGAAGCACCAGAACACATAGCATACTCACAAAAATGAACACAGGCACATATATGAAAACAAAAGCTAAATGAAAACAAAGCAACCTTATAAGAGCATTATGAGCCAGGCTTAGTGGCTAAGCCTGTAATCCCCCACCTTTGGGAGGCTGAGGTGAGTGGATTGCCTGAGCCCGCGGATTCGAGACCCGCCTGGGCAGCAAGACCTCATCTCTACAATAAATCAAAAAATCAGCCGGGCGTGGTAGTGCATGCCTGTAATTCCAGCTACTTGGAAGGCTGAGGCGGAAGGATCGCCGGAGCCCAGCGACTCGAGGCTGCGGTGGCTGGGAGTGGCCACTGCACTCCAGTCTGGGTGACAGAGTGAGACTCCAACTCAAAAAAAAAAAAAAGAGCAGGGACAAACTCCCACATTTCAATAATCAGCCTGAACGTGAATGGACTAAATGCACCACTGAAAAGACATAGAATGGCAAACTGGATAAGAACACATGACCCAGTAAACTGCTACCTCCAAGAAACTCATCTCACCACAAAAAACATTCAAAGACTCAAAGTTAGGGGATGGAAAACAAATTTTCAGGTGAATGGACCACAAAAGATTGCAGGAGTCATGATCTTAATATCAGACAAAACAACCTTTAAGCTATCAAAAATTTTAAAAGATACAAAATGACACTGCATAATGATAAAAGGTTTGATCCATCAACAAGAAATATCCAACCTAAACATATATGCACCCAACACAGGAGCACTAGCTTTTATAAAGTAACTACTAAGTAAACTAAAAAAAGATATTGACTCTGTCATAGCTGGGAACTTAAATACCTCACTAACAAACCCTAGATAGATCATCAAGGCAAGAAATCAACAAAGAGATCTGGAACCTCAACTTGCCTCTTGACCAAATAAATGTACTTAGTAGATACCTACAGAACACTCCACCCAACAACCACAGACTATACATTCTACTCATTACCACATGGAATGTACTCTAAGATCGACCACATCCTTGACCATAAATGAAGCACAAACAAATTTCACAAGATTTTAATAATGCCATATACTTTCTTAGAACACAGTGGAATAAAAATAAATATCACCACCAAAAAATTCCTCCCAAATTCACAAAGACATGGATACTCAAGAGTGGGCTGCCCACCTGCACCCCTCCTGTTCAATATAGTGTTGAAAGTCCTAGCTAGAGCAATCAGACAAGAGAAGGAAATCAGAATCAGGGGTATCCAAATAGGAAAAGAAGAAGTCAAGTTAACCCTCTTTGCTGACGATATGATCCTATACCTCAAAAATCCAAGAGAATCTGTCAAAAACCTCCTTGCACTGATAAAGGATTTGGGCAAAGTTTCAGGGCACAAAGTAAATGTATAAGATACAGTCACATTATTATACACCAACAGCAAACAGGCAGAGAACCAAATAAAAAGCACAATCTCATTCACAATAGCCACACAAAAAATGAAATACCTTGGTATCTTCCCAACCAGAGAAGTGAAAGATCTTTACAATGAAAACTACAAAACACTGCTCAAATAAGTCAAAGAAGACACAAAAAATGGAAAAATATTCCATGTTCATGACCTGGAAGAATCAACAATGTTAAAATGGCCATCCTACCAAAGACAATCTACAGATTCAACGCTATACCCATTAAATTACCAACATCATTCTTCTCAGACCTGGAAACAACAAAACAGAAATACATTTGGAAACATAAATGACCACGAATGGCCAAAGCAATCCTTAGCAAAAGAAACAAGGAAGTATCACTCTTCCAGACTTTAAACTTTATTACAAGGCCACAATAATCAAAACAACCTGGTATTGGTACAAAAACAGGCATACACACCAATGGAACAGGATAGAGATTCCAGAAGCAAAACCTCAATTTCTCAACCAGCTCATCTTCAACAACAACCACTGGGAAGAGGAGAACCTATTCAGTAAATGGTGCTGGGAAAACTGACTGACCACATGCAGAAGATTGAAACAGGACCCCCACCTATCACCATACACAAAAATCAACTCTAAATGGATGAAAGACCAAAACGTGAAACCCCAAACTTTAAGAATCTTAGAAAAGGCAGGAGACACCCTTATGGAAATTGGAATAGGCAACCAATTCCCGATGAAAACCTCAAAAGCCCATGTCATAAGAGATAAGATAGACAAGTTGGACCTCATCAAACTGAAAAGCTACTGCAAAGCAAAAGAAATCATTAGGAGAGCAGAAAGACAGCCCATAGAATGGGAAAAATATTTGCCCACTGTATAGCTGAAAAAGGGTTAACATCCAGGATCTACATGAAAGGAAAAAAACAAACAGACCCATTACAAAGTGGGCAAAAGACATAGAAACGTCTCAAAAGAGGACATACAAGCAGCCAACAGACACATGAAAAAATGCTCAGCCTTACTAATCATCAGAGAAATGCAAATCAAAACCACATTGAGATACCACCTAAGAATGGCCATCATCAAGAAAACAAAAACAACAGATGCTGACAAGAATACGGAGAAAAGGGAACACTTCTGCACTGCTGGTGGGAATAAAAACTAGTTCAACCTCTTTGAAAAACAGTGTGGTGAACCCAAAAAGAACTAGAAATTAACCTTCCATATGATCCAGCAATCCCCCTTCTGGGAATATACCCAAAGGAATATAAATCACTCTACAATAAAGATACCTGCACATGCATGTTTATTGCAGCACTATTTACAATAGCAAAAACATGGAATAAGCCATGCTGCCCATCAAAACTGGACTGGATAAAAAATATGTGGAATATTATGCAGCCACAAAGAAGAAGAAAATTAAGAATTTTGCAGCAACTTAGATGAATTTAGGATCTATAATACTCAGTAATTCATCACAGAAACAAGAACTAAGTACCATATGTTCTCACTCATAAGCAGACCCTGAACATTTACAGTAATACTATAAGAAAGGGATTGGCAGTAGCCAGAAACTTGGGGGTGGGGGGCATACATAACATTAATAAGGGTACTGGATCTCAAACCAGGCAATGGTGGGGACCAGAGGGAGGCCCAAACTTTACCTGTATGATGACCACTTGTGTACCTAATCCTGAATTGTATCCCACATCTAAAATAAAATAAAATAATAAAATCTAGTTGGAGAGGATCCAAGATGGCCACCAGAGTAGCCCATGGTCACCTCTTTTGCAGAGCAGAATGCAGAGGACAATCCTAGCCACCGGTGACCCTGGGAAGCCTCAGTAGACTTGGACAGAGGAAGCACCCTACATTCCACAGAGGACTCTTGGAACGCAGAGGGAGTGAGGAAGAGAGACACCAACCGGTGGCCGGCATTGCAGCTGGAACCCCATCCCCACTAGGCGCCAGGCTCTCATAGAATGTGCAGTCCTACTTTGTCCGCAAGAGGGGGTGAATGCTCCTAACATGGTCCATAACGGTTCCCCTCTCCTCAGCCGTGCATGGGTCTTTAGTCCCATGCAGGAGGAGGCCTGGTTAGTCCCATGCAGGAGGAGGCCTGTGCTGCTGGAGCCCACGTGGAGCTGGGAATTCACCTGAGCTCAGAATCACCTGTTAGTCAACTGCCAGAGTGCAGTCCCCACCAGCAGTGCTTGGCAGCCCGCTCCCAAGCTGGGAAAGTTCACCTGCTGGCTGCACTCACTCAATGCTTGCCACCAGCACCTGGTAGCCAGCTTCACCCTGAAGACCAAGAAGGAACGCCTCCCAGTCCTGCCAGCCTCGCTTGCCCAAAGGACAGGTCCTGCTGCAACAGGGTCTCTACTGCTTTTACGTTCTGAGCGCAGCCTTTGACGAGGGAGAGGGAATTGTGAAAGGCACCTGGAAGCCTGGTTTCCTGGTGGGAATGCGTCTGGGCTGCCAGCCAGATGGCACTAAAACTCCAGCAGTGCTGCCAGCAGCCCCCTCTCAGTCTCCAAAAGACCTCACAACTGAGGGGTGGGAAAGCAGTCTGGCTAACCTGACCAGGGAAAAGTTTTGCTGCAGAAAGTCACTTAGAGTTCTGAGCACTGACCAGCAGGAATGGCACAGCGAGTGTAGCTAACCCTGTCTCTCTGTATGAACTATTTTGAACAGCAGAAAAGACCCTAGGGCAGCTAGACCATATCTAACAATAAAACAGCAACAACAAAAATAATAATAAGGGAAGAGTTGGACCTCACAGACCAGGAAGAATCAGCAGGAAAACACCAGCAATTCTCAAAGCCTTAAAGAGACATCACCTACAAAAGTCCCCAAACAATGAAATCCATCCAGAATGACCTGTCCCTGATGACAGACACAGAATTCAAACAATGGATGGCTAACATGGTTAAGGAAAGCCATGAGATATTGGAAGCAAAGATCACCCAGGCAACAAAAGCAATGTAGGAAATAAAGGTTGAGGTGGCCAGTGTAAGAAAGGTCCCATCTGAAATCCTGGAAATGAAGAATTCCTTCCTGGAAATTCAAAGCATAATGACAACCCAAGGTAGCAGAATCAACCAAGCAGAGGAAAGAATTTCAGAGTTTGAAAATCAAAATATTGAATTAACCCAATCTGACAAAAACAAGGAGAAAAGACTCAAAAAGAAAGAACAAAGCCTATGAGAAAACATCCCGTGCTCATGAATTGGAAGAATCAATCCTGTTATGATGTCCAATCTACCCAAGGCAATCTACAGATTCAATGCAATCTCTATCAAATTTCCAACATCATTTTTCACGGACCTAGAAAAGACAATACAGAAATTCATATGGAAACAGAAAAAGAGCACAGATGGCTAAAGAAATTCTCAGCAAAAGGAAAAGAGCTGGAAACATTACACTTCCATACTTTAAGCTTTATTACAAGGTTACAGTAACCAAGACAGCATGGTATTGGTACAGGAACAGGCACATAGACCAATGGAACAGGACAGAGAATCTGGAAATAAAAACACGGTCCCTCAACCAACTCGTCTTTGACAAAACCATCAACAACAAATGTTGGGGAAAGGAAACCATATTTAGCAAATGATGCTGGGATAACTGCCTATTCACATGCAGAAGAATGAAACTGAACCTCTAACTATCACCATATACAAAAATTAACTCTAAATGGATCAAGGACTTAAATGTAAAACCTCAAACTATAAAAATATTAGAAGAAAACTTAGGGAACACCCTCTTGGACATTGGAATAGGCAATGAATTCATAGCCAAGTCCTCAAAAGCAAATGCAACAAAAGCTAAGATAGGCAGATGGGAACTTATCAATCTGAAACATTTCTGCATACCAAAAGAAACCATCAAAAGAGTATAGAGACAGCCTGTGGAATGGGAAAAAAAATATTTGTAAGTTATGCATCTGACAGAGGCCTAATATCCAGGATCTATAAGTATCTCAAACAAATTGAAAGAAAAAAATTTAAAAGTGGACACAGGACATGAACAGGCTCTTCTCAAAGGATAACATACTAACAGTCAACAAACACGTGAAAAAATGTTCAGTCTCACTAATCATCAAAGAAATGCAAGTCAAAACTACAATGAGATACCACCTAATGCCAGTAAGGATGACTGTCATTAATAAATCATAAAACAACAAGTGTTGGCATGGCTGCAGAGAAAAGGGGTCACTCCTGTATTATTGGTGTAAATGTAGCTAGTTCAACCTCTGTGGAAAGCAGTGTGGCATAGAACTAAAAATTGAGCTTCCATAAGTTCTAGCAATCCCTCTTCTGGGAATGTACCCAAAGAAACATAAATCGCTGTACCAAAAATACACGAGCACATGCATGTTTGCTGCAGCACTATTCATAATAGCAAAAACATGGAACCAACCCAGATGCCCATTAAAAGTGGACTGGATAAAGAAAGCGTGGTACATATACACGATGGAATATTATTCAGTCATAAAGAAGAACAAAATCGTGGCCTTCACAGCAACTTAGATGCAGCTAGAGACCATCATACTAAGTGAACCATAACAGAAACAGAACTGAATACCACATGTTCTCACTCTTAAGTGAATCCTGAGCACAGATCACACTAGCATAAGCATGGGAACGACAGACACTGGACACTTCTGGGCAGGAAGGGAGGAAAAGCGGAATAGTTGCACATGGCAACACACTGGGTACCATTATCAAGGGAGAGAAGGCCAGCTAGAAGCCCAAACTTCACCTGCATGCAACTTACGTAGTAAATCTCCACTTGTACTCCACAGCTCTGAAGTTTTACAGATACATTTTTATATATGTGCACGTATATAGAGAGAGATCTAGCTGTCAAGTTTAGTGATGAGAGCCTTTGAGGGATGGGCTAAGCATCTTAAAGTTCATGTAGCTAGACAAGGAAATGCTATACATACTCAAAAGTGCAGACTATGAGGGGAAAGACATGCCAGAGATTAGAATAAAATGCATGTGTTTCCACAGTAAGGGATATCAGGAGACAAGGTGTCTCATGGGAAAGACCTTCTACAAGTGATCACAATGAAGAAACAATGCTGGAGGCCCAGGAAAGATGATTGTTAACACAATGAAGTTCTTTTCAAGGAAGATGCCTGAAAATGGAATAGGCTCCCAGATGGATAGAAACTCACACCACTGGAGATTTCTAAGCATTAGTTAAACAACAGGTTGGCAGATATTGGGATAGTGTATCAAGGATTTTCAGCTTCAGTGAGTGAATTTTATCAGAAGACTTGGGATCCTTTCCATTCCTGAGACTCTGTGAGCCACCTAAACATCTCTATTTTGTTCAACCAGTACAACTGACTGATTATTTGATTGATTGATTAGCTGGTTGGTTGCTAACATTTCAACCATTCTCTGAAAGCATCAAAGTCATAAAATCTTTAAGGAAAAATACAGCCTGCCATGAAATTAAGTTATCCATTCAACCTGGGAATAAAAGAAACCTGTCTTTCAATCTGGGAATAAAAGAAAACTGTCTTCCATGGTCTTAACAAACATACCAGGGGCTGAACTTCATTGTGTACATTGAGAAATTCTTGTTTGCAGATAAAAGGTAAGGCCACATGTTGGGCAAAACAACTTTATCCAAGCCCTCAAAATTACCATGGCAAATTACTAATTTTGATTATAATTGCTATAGTTGTAATTTTCACAAGTCTTTTTGACCAGCTGCTTTTCTATGCGTGCATATGCAAAGCCAAGTCAAATAAGAGCAATGATTCAGAAGAGATAAATCAGGGAGATGAATATTTCATGGCAACTTATGCATTCAGCCAAATGCATGCTCTTGCTTAAGAAAAGGGACAACTCAAGGTACAATGTCCTACTCCCTTCCATTGTATTAGGTTGATCCATGCCAACATTTGCCTGTGTTCCTCACTTTATCTCAATTTTCAGTTTGAATACCATGCTCTCACTTAAGAAATACCCATTCATTTTCAGATAAGACCAGGTGTATTGAGGGTGGTATGGCCATAAACACCCATTCATTTTCAAATCCTCATCAGACTAGAATCAATTCAGCTAACCATTAAGCTATTCATTCTCTTTAAGGTGTCTTTGCATAACTTTGCTTAGTTCCTTTTCATATAAATTTTAAGTTCCAAAGGGAATCTCATCTCTCTTATTTTTCTGTTCTGCTCTTGGTAGTGGCCAAACTATGATATTTCTTACAAGTTAGTGTCAACTTTTGTTTGACTTATTTTTGCCATAATATTCAAGAACCAATTGTGATATTACATGTCTTACAAATCTAATTATATTTTCAGATAACTTTGCATTTTCTTTCCAATTGCTTCAAAAATCTGCATGTAAAATTCAGTGGAATAAGTCTGTCTTTAGAAATTTGTCTGGGCTTTCATGTTTTTGTTTGTTTGCTTGCTTGCTTTTTTTGAGTCAGAGTCTCACTGTGTCACTCAGGCTGGAGTGCCATGGCACGACCATATCACTGCAGCCTCAACCTTCTGGACTCAGGGCATCCTTCTACCTCAGTCACCTGAATAGCTGGAACTATGGGTATGTGCCACCACACCTGGCTAATTTTTTGATTTTTGTTAGAGGTGAGGTCTTCTTATGTTTCCTAGGCTGGTGTTGAACTCCTGGGCTCAAGCAATCCTCTCTTCTTGGCCTCCCAGAGTGCTCAGATGATGGGCATAAGCCACCACACTGGCCAGCTCTCAGTTTTATGTGCTTGATCAAGTGATAATCTGATATCACTAGCTTGTTATTTGTGATCCACCAATCTCACTGTCTCCTCAGGTTCCCTTCAATAAGTTTAGCTGATATTTATGTATCCTAGAGTAATTTCCTCTTTCTATAATTTGAGTTGAAGGTAAAAAGACAACTCTTCACTTATATGTTCTGGATTAATACAATAACATTGTAGAAACGATAAAGTCTCGATTTTTTTTTTTTTTGAGTCAGAGTCTCACTCTGTCACCCAGGTTGGAGTGCAGTGGAATGCTCAACCTCAACCTGCTGGGCTTAGGCGATCCTTCCACTTCAGTCTTCCAAGTAGTTGTAACAACAGATACACACCACTATGACCAGCTAGTTTTTGTGACTTACTGTAGAGACAATGTCCCATCAAGTTGCCCAGACTGGTCTTGAACCCCCGGGCTCAGGCAAACCTCTCGCCTCGGCCTCCCAAAGTGGTGGGATTACAGGCTGAACCACCGTGCCCGGCTAAGTCTTGATTTTAGAAAATAGGTCTAGACACTATCGTCTGTGTTCAAGTAGGTAACACAGTATAGAGTTCAGTTACACATTTTTCTTTGGAATTTCCCCCATGGTTTATGTGTGTCAGAAAGTAACTCATGGAATATATTTGTGTACCTATTGAAAAGAGAATTGCTGCTCCCAGGCCCACACTCTGTAATAGAATTGCTAGTGTATATTCTGGGCATGAAAATGCCTTAAAATACCAACACAGGGAATCACATCAAGGTTCAAGTTGGGTGCAGGAGGTTAGGAATCTTGTTGTATTCTGAATGTATTTATCCAGAGAAGATAGAGGAAATAGAGTAAAGATGGGAGGATATATTTTTTAATGCAATGGCACTAGAAATCCTAAACAAAATATAAGCAAGTCAAATTTAGTGATATGTGTATGTATGTGGTCATAACCGCATGAATTGTTTTCAGAAATGCAAAGTTGGTTTAACATCTGAACACTTATCTACTTTTTAAATCACATTTACTAAAAAGGTAGAATAATCATAACATGATCTCAATTAATAAAGAAAAAACATTTTACAAATTTCAACATGTTTTCAATGTTCTATGCCTTACACAAGTAAGGAATAGAAAGAGCCTCATTATTCCGATGAAAAGAATGCACAAAAAAACCAGACAGTATCACACTGAGCTGTTAAATATTGAAAGTTCTGCCTCCTAGGCCAAGAATATACAATGATATACACTACACCACTCTATTCAACATTGTACTGGAAGTTCTACCAGTGGAGAAGGGTAAAAAAAAGTAGATAAAAGACTCACGAAATTAATAAAACTATTATTATTTATATGTGACTTGTCTGGGCATGTAAAATTTACTTCCCAAAAAAACCATGATACACTATTAGAACTAAAAAGGCAACTTGGATAAAGGTCAACATAAAATGAAAGTTTTTTATTGTTTCAGAAACAGTAAAAAGTAAAGCTTTCAATTATAATATATAAAATCTTAAAGATTGGCGCAGCGACCCTCAGCGCCCCTGTGAACATGGCGCTGCGAGCAGCACGTTTGCAGCCTGCGCAGGGCCTCGGTGCCCACCAAGCTATGCCCACCGAGGCCCTGGGGGCTGGGGTGGGCGCCGCCCTGGCCACTGCGCGCAGGACCAGCCCTGTTCTCGGTGCCTAAATTCACAGAGAAAGAGAAAACGGAATTGCAACAGTGGGAATCAGTAATTTTGCACAGGAAGCTTTGGGAGATGTTGCTTACTGTAGTCTGCCTGAAGTTGGGACAAAATTGAACAAACACGATGAGTTTGGTGCTTTGGAAAGTGTGAAAGCTGCTAGTGAACTCTATTCTTCTTTATCAGAAGTAACTGACATTAATGAGGCACTTGCAGGAAACCCAGGACTTGTCAACAAATCTTGTGATGAAGATGGTTGGCTGATCAAGATGACCCTTCAGAACTAGATGGATGAATGAGTGAAGAGGCCTATGAGAAACATGGCAAGTCTATTGAGGTGTGATACTGGAGCCCTAAATAAACCAGTGTGGAATAACATTATCCAGCAGAGTTGTCTTAATTTCGTGATGGATAGAAGATTTAAAATAGCAACTTTTAGCAATACTGATGGGAAAAGAGACTACGCAACACTGATCCTGAGAAAAAGTGCTGCTTCACCTTCCAAGGATCACAGATAAACACAGTATGCATCTTTTGCGCAAATACCCTCCAGTGTTGAGACAAGGCTCTAGTATTCAGAATTCATGAAATACCTATTGAAAAACTGGCTATGAGAATTATGTAATTTAAGAATAACACTGTTATCTTAAGCCTTGTATAACATTGCAACTTGCTTACATCTGCACCTGATCTGGGTTGAAATACTTACTGATCTTTCCACTGGAAATAACTAGGCCTGGAGAAGTTTTGTTAGTGGTACAGTGTCAGATGAAGAACAACACCAGCTTAATCTTACATCATACTGTATTTGCTGTGCTGTTTTTATACAGTGAAGCAATAACTTTGCAGCAAAAAAGAGACAAATAATAAAAGATTCAACTTCCTTGTAAAAAAAAATCATACAAATTAATGTAAGAATAAATATAATAAAAGATGGGCAAGACATCAACAGAAGACAAAATTAAAATTTCACCAAACAATTCTTTGAACACTTCTCATCTCACTTATATATACAGCAGAAATATTAGTATATGTTTACCAAAGGTGTTGTATAAAAACTTTCATAGTAGCATTATTCTTATCAGTCCCCTTCTGTAAACAAGTTACATATTTATCAACATGACAATCAACAAATAAATTGTGCCATACTCATTCACTGAAAAATTATATAGCAATAAGAATGAATGAGCAACAGACAATTATATTGATGAAGCTCACAATTATAACATAAACATAGAAAAGTCAATTCTATATTTTCTTCAATTCATAAAAGTCAATAAATACCAAAACTGACTTAAAGGGTTACAAGTCAATACAGTGATTAGCTATCTTTGGGGATGAGTGAGAGGTAATAATTCAGAGAGAATGGAATTAATTTCTATTTCCTAACCTGGTAATAGAGACATAGATGTATTCACACTGTGCTATTATATCACACTAAAATAGCCAGTTTGCATTCCTTTTAAATGAATAATATATAACTTTAAAAAGGTTTAAACATGTTAGACCTCAAAGACCAACCAGATACCATCTCTACTAATCCAATTCCCTCATTGAAAAGAGAAAGAAAGACACAGAGACAGAGAAAAGAAGAAGGGGAAAGGGGAGAGAGAGGAAGAGGGAGGGGCAGGATGATGAAAAAGAGGAGGAGGAGGAGGAGGAGAAAAAAGGGCATTGCCTCTGAGAGTAACCAGGATAAATTATCAAGTCACAACTCATCCTGGTTTGCTTGGATCTGCAGCAGCTAAACCACAGAAGTCCCACATTATTATCATGGTAAGTCCCTCAGACCAGGCAAACAAGGAAGAATGAACACCCGGGACATAAATTGTTTGATGCTTTCTGAATCCGTATACTCCTCCTCTTACTATTGTCTCCTTTAGCTCTGCTCTCCCTCATGGAACACATTGTTAAACATCCTCTTCTCACATGACTTTGATAGACCAGGTAGAGTAGGAGATGCAGGTAGAGTAGGTTGTACAGGGAGAAATACCTGTTAGTCTTGAGTCAGGTTTTTGTGAATGAACAGTCTTGGGCCAGACAAGGATTCAGTTCATCACTGTGATCATATCGGCATCACACGCTCCCCGTAGACACTTCCCAATCTACACACAGAGAAATAGGCTAGGTAGAGAGAACTTCCTGACCATCCCTGGTCAGCAAAGCCACCACATAACCAGATGATGGTCAGAGCAGGAACGATGCTGATGATGAAATCACCTTCCTCTTATCTGAAAACAATTTCCAGGAGTTATTCTCAATTAAGAAACAGATTAGACATTTACCTTCAAAAGGGCCATCACACTTAGAAAATAACTTCCTCCTGACAATCCCAA
>NW_007006504.1:24472-26060 GCF_000164805.1 Carlito syrichta
ATCTACCCAAAGGAAAAGAAAGCATTAGGTAAAAAAGATACCTGTACTCATATGTTTATTGAAGCACTATTCACAATAGCAAAATCATGGAATCAACCTAAGTGCCCACCAAAAACTGACCAGATGAAGAAAATGTGTTGTGTACACACCATGGAATGCTACACAATCATCAAAATGAATGAAATCATGTACTTTGCAGCTGGGTAACATCAGCCTAAGCAAACGAACTCAGAAACAGAAGGCCAAACACCCTATATTTTCACTTATATGCAGGAGATAAATGGCCACAAAGATGGAAACAACAGACATTGGGGACATCATTAAAAGGGGAGGGGAGGAGGGGGGTTAGGATTCAGAAATCACCTATTGGGTACAACATTCACCACCCAAGTAACGCCGCCTAAGACCCAATTCCCACCACTACAAAATATGTCCGTGTCATAAACATGCACTTGTACCCTTTTAATCTAACTCCTTAAATAAAAAAAACTATCACCAGCAACACATAATATGACCACATGTAAAATTTCCAAAAAGAAAAAATCTATTGATAGTGACTGATAAAATAAGGAAAAGGAAGACAGCGAGAGAGGGAGGGAGGAAGGCAAGAATGGAGGGAGGGAGGGAGGGAGGGAGGGAGGGAGGAAAAGAGATGCTAAGTCAGTGTCCTGAAATCTCTGTCCCTGGTGGAAAGCAGAGTTAGGACTAGAGTGACCAATTTATCTAAGTTTGCACACAACCGTTCCCATTAGTCACTGAAGCTCTCACAACCTGGGAAATCCGTCAGTCCCAGGTAAAGCAGGATGAATGGTCACCCCCGGACATAAGTTGTTTAATGCTTTCTGAATCCCAGTGTACATCCCCTTCCCAAGTGACTTTGATAAAACGGGAAGACCCAGGTAGAGTAGGTTGTACACGGAGAGATGCCTATTCGTCTTGAGTCAGTCTTTTGTGATGAACAGTCTTGGACCAGACAAGGATTCAGTTCATCACTGTGATCATATCGGCATCACACCCTCCCCGCAGACACTTCCCAATCTACACACAGAGAAATAGGCTAGGCAGAGAGAACTTCCTGACCATCCCTGGTCAGCAGGAGCCACCACATAACCAGATGATGGTCAGAGCAGGAACGATGCTGATGATGAAATCACCTTCCTCTTATCTGAAAACAATTTCCAGGAGTTATTCTCAATTAAGAAACAGATTAGACATTTACCTTCAAAAGGGCCATCACAATTAGAAAATAACTTCCTCCTGACAATCCCAAACTGAATGTGGAAAACAGTGTAAACAAAAACAAGGAAACATCCGGCCGATTGGTCTAAACTTTGGGGCCCAGAGTATTAAAAGGCCCAGATTGGAAGGAGGCATCAGAATCTGGGAAACTCACCTCTGAACAGAAGCCCACCCTCCCACCGGACACCATGACCCACTGCTGCTCCCCTTACTGCCAGCCCACCTGCTGCAGGACCACATGCTGCAGGACCAATTGCTTCCAGCCCACCTGCTGTGAGTCCAGCTGCTGCCAGCCCTGCTTCCGCCCAACTTGCTGTCCAACCACCTGCTGCAGGACTGCCTGCTGGAA
>NW_007006504.1:26080-27259 GCF_000164805.1 Carlito syrichta
CTTCCCCAAAATATCCATATCTAAGCCTGTACCATCAAAATGGAGTTCTGCAACTGATCAGTAATCTTTATAACCATGTTTTATAACAATGTCCTCGGGATTCTTGTGCCAAAATTTTTCCTTACACGATCACTGTGGTTGTCACCCTAGACTCGGGCGGTCCTAATAAATGCTATACTATGATTCATCCCATATTGTCTTCATTTATTGTGGAAGAACTCTTGACCTGGAATCTACCCGCTTAATAGATTTTTTAATGTACCATACGTTATCTTTTTACCACAAATAGTAGGCACAATGTGCAGCATTTTTTTTCCATCTTGTGTAATTGAGATTTAATGCACATTGATGAGCAACTCCCGTTTTCCCCTATCCTGGCCTGTGGAATTCATTCTAATCTTTGCTTATATGACTTTGACTTATTTGTAGACCCTGTGATATCTGTCCTTCTGTGGTTGGCTTATTTCACTCAGCATAATGTTCTCAATGGATAGGTTCATCCATCCTATCACAAATGGCAGGGTTTCCTTCTTTTTTGAAGGCTGAATAATAATCTGTATTCTCTTCTATCTACTATACTTTTTTGATCCATCCATTCACTGCTGGACAATTGAATTAATTTCACACCTTTGCTCTTGTGAATAACGCTGCCATAAACATGGTGTGCTAATGTCTCTCCAAGATCCTCATTTCATTTCTTGTGGATAAATACCCAGAAGTGAGATTGCTGAAATATATAGTAGTCCATTTTTAATTTTTTGAGGCTCCTCCCTACTGTTTTCCAACGTGCTACTCCATTTTACCTTCCACCAGTGTACAAGAGTTCCAGTTTCCCCCCACCTTTGATAACACCTTTTGTCTGTTGTCTCTTGTTAATAATAACTAATCCTAATATTATAATATTTCAATTATTCCAATACTGGAATAATTTCCCAATATTTAGTAATGGCATGCATTCAGGCAAAAATTCACGATCTTGCCTAAGGAACTGGAAGACTGGAGGAACATTGTCCTTCTCCCCTGTGCTGTGCTGAGCTGAGCACTGCCGACAATTACCTCCATGCTCCAAACTAATTTCAAAATTCCATAGTTATCCACTCCGTTCCCTTTTAAGAAATGCACATTCATTTTCACAAAATCCTCAACTAGGCTAATATAAAATTTGCTAATCTCTTTAAG
>NW_007006505.1:0-814 GCF_000164805.1 Carlito syrichta
CAAGTTAAACCAGCTAATTAGTCAGCCACCCCGTCAACCAACAAGTTAAGTCACCTAGCTAACTCACTAACCAACTAGTTAAGTCAGCTATTTCATTCATTTACCAACTAGTTAAAACTTTTATCTAAGTCATTAACCTACTCGTTAATTCAGCTAGCTATCTTGTTAGCCAACTAGTTAAGTCAGCTAGCTAAATCAGCTAGCTCACTATTTGGCTAATTATTTAAGTCAGCTACTTAAGTCTTCTACCTAACAAGTTAGCTAAGTAGTTAAGTCAGCTCGTTATTCAGCTAGTTAGTTAATTATTTAATTCAGGTAGTCAAGTCAGTTAGCTAACTAGTTAAGTCAGCCAGATAAGTCAGCTAGCTAAGTAGTTAAGTCAGCTAGCTAAGTCAACTGCTATTTAAGTCAGCTTCTAATTTTGTCAGATGGTTAAGACAGCTAGCTATCTAGTTAGCTGAAGGGTTAAGTCAGCAGGATGAATCAGGTTGTTAGCTAGTTAACAAACGGGTTAAGTCAGCATGTTGAGTCAGCTAGCTAACTAGTTAGCAAACAGGTTGTGTCAGCTGGTTGGGTAGGCTAGCTAGCTAGTTAGCTAATGAGTTAAGTCAGCTGGATGGTCAGCTAGCTAGCTAGCTAACGAGTTAAGTCAGTTTGTTGATGCAGCTAGTCACTCATTAACTAACAAGATAAGTCAGAAGCTTAAATCACCTAGCTAGCATGTTAGATAACGAATAAACTAACTAGTTATCTACCTGGCTAAGTCAGATAGCTAGCAAAGCAGCTAACTATTGAAGTCAGCTTGTTAGCTAGG
>NW_007006506.1:0-629 GCF_000164805.1 Carlito syrichta
CCTTGGAAGGCTGAGGCAGAAGGATCGCCCGAGCCCAGCAGGTCGAGGCTGAGGTGGCCGTGAGCATGCCACTGCACTCCAGCCTGGGTGACAGTGAGACTCCAACTCATAGAATAGAATAGGATAGGATAGGATAGAATAGAATAGAATAGAATAGAATAATAAAATACAAAATTGATGAGCTCAAAAACTGTTTTGAGCAGTGGAAAAAGCACCTTGATAGGTATTATTGCATCAAATGCAGAGTACTTTGAAGATGACTGAAGTTTAAACACATAAGAATAAGTACACAATTTTTTAATAAATAAATTCTGGTTTTTAATGGGTCCCTTCATATGTTAATTTGCAGCCAGGCACAGTGGCTCAGGCCTGTAATCCCAGCATTTTGGGAGGTGGATTGTTTAAGCCCAGAAGTTGGAGGCTGCAGTGTGCTATGATAGCACCACTGCACCCTAGACTGGGCAACAAAGTGGGATTGTGTCAAAAAAATATATGTTAACTTGCATATGGTTACTATAGTAACCATTTTACTATCTACATGTATCCCATAACATCATGCTGTAAACCTTAATATACAGTATAATAAAATTTATTTTTAATAATAATAAAGTGACACACAGTGAAGTGTG
>NW_007006507.1:0-715 GCF_000164805.1 Carlito syrichta
ACAGGCTCTAGGTCAAAGCTTGCATGTGAACCTCTACCCAGCCTCCAGCAAGCACCCTGAGGAACAGAGCAGTGCAGTCACTGTACCTCCAATTATAAGCCCTTTCCACCCATTTTATAAGATCCTGATTACTTGGCACTTTTGAAAATCCTAAGGAGGCCTTACAGACTCTTACATGTCCCCACATCTTAATCTATGCAAGAACCTTGCAAAGTATACACTCCTCTCCACAGTTAATTAGAAAAGAACGTGGGGGCTGCAGAGGCATTTAGTATTGGCTAAGATTGAGATAACTTCTTAGAAGATGCTTTACTTGTGCTAAAAACTTTTAGGCAACACTGTTGGTGCCTGAAAAGCTGAAAGCAGGATGTTTTGATGCTTTCTTACCCTAAAATAAAGTTCATTTTTAATCAAAAAGGTATTCCAAGAGCATATTTATTCATTTCATGTCTTTTATTTAAAACATATATGTACTCCTGATTTCTTAAACAAAAGACAAGCAACTAGTCCCCACACACTACTTTCTTCACTGTAGCTGTTGACAACAGCTATATATAAACATACATAATTAAATTAAGACTTCAAAATTCACCAGGCATGGTGGTTTATGCCTGTAAACCCTGCACTTTGTGAGGCAGAGATGAAAAGACTTGCCTTAAAAGTGTTTTCACTTTTTCGATAGCATGAGTATAAGCCCAGGGGTTAAAGATCAGCC
>NW_007006508.1:0-1031 GCF_000164805.1 Carlito syrichta
AAGCAGAATTACCCAAGCAGAAGAAAGAATCTCAAAGCTTGAGGACCAAAATATAGAAATAACCCAAACTCTTAAAAACACAGAAAATAAGCTAAAAAAGACAGAAAAAAACCTTCAAGAGATGAGTGACTACCTCAAGAGGCCTAACCTAAGAATAATCGGACTCCCTGAGGCAGAAAGAGAAACAGAGACCACGTTGGAACAAACTTTCCACGAGATCATTCAAGAAAATTTCCCTTATCTAATCAGTGATACAAAAATTCAAACACAAGAGATTCAGAGAACCCCCGCAAGACAACAAATGAGAAGATCAACTCCTAGACACATAATAATTCGCCTAAATAAAGTAGGCACAAAAGAAAAAATCCTAAAGGCACCAAGAGAAAAAGGCCAGATCACCCACCATGGAAGACCAATCAGAATAGCAGCAGATTTATCTGCAGAAACCCTGCAGGCTAGGAGAGCTTGGAGCGCTATCTTCAAAGTCCTAAAGGATAAACAATTTCAACCAAGAATAACCTATCCGGCCAAGCTAAGCTTCATCAGTGAGGGAGAATTAAAATCTTTCCCAGATATCCAATCCCTAAGAACTTATGCAGCCACAAAACCATTTCTACATGAAACACTTAAGAAAGTACTAAACACAGAAGAAAAGGAAAAAAGAACAACGTTCTTCACAAGAGTACAGGGAAAAGAATAAAATATACACGAACCAACCCCAAAACCAAAAGAAAGACAAAGAAAAAGAAAAAACCAAGTGGAAGAACAACAACTCAATAAGAACTCCATGATAGGGATGAACTCTCACATTTCAATAATTAGTCTGAATGTGAATAGACTAAACGCACCACTGAAAAGACATAGAATGAAAAAATGGATAAAATATCACCAGGCAACAATATACTGCCTTCAAGAGACCCATCTCACTAGAAAGGACATACACAGACTCAAAGTAAGAGGATGGGAAACAAATTTTCAGGCAAATGGAACACAAAAGAAACGAGGGAGTTGCGATCCTAATTTCAGACAAA
>NW_007006509.1:0-792 GCF_000164805.1 Carlito syrichta
TTCCGCTGGGTGTCAGGGTTGGTGGTGGTGGCGGTGGTGGTGATTACTTTTATTTTAAGTCAAAATCCCACTCTGTCACCCAGGCCTTAGCATAGGTGCATGCTCAGGGACAACATGGACTCCACCTGCCAGGCTCAGGTAATCCTCCCGCCTAGGCCATGGAGTGGCTGGAACTACAGGTCTGTGCCACCATGCCTGGATAATTTTTGAATTTATTTTTGATGGCTAAGATGAGGTCTCACCCCATGTCCCAGGCTGGTGTCAAACCCATAGGCTGAGGCCGTCCACTGGCCTGCACCTCCGAAGGACCTGGATGTCTGGCTGAGGCCCTGAAGTAGGCTTGTTGTTGTGGTGGTGGTGGTTGGTCTTATTCTAAGTCAATGTTTCACTCTTTTGCACAGGCTGGAGCACAGGGGCCCACTCTCAGCCACCATGCCCTACACCAGGTGGACTCCAGCGATCCTCTCGCAGTGGCCTCCTGAGTGCCTTGAACGAAAGGCCTGCACCACCAAGCTTGGAAAATTTTTTGGCTTCTTGTAGAGATGAGGGCTGGGCAAGGTTCCCGGACTGGTTCGAACCTGGGGGCTAAGGCCATTGTCTCGCCTCAGCCTCTAGAGCACCAGGATGACAGACGTGAGCCCCTTCACCCACCATCCACACCCCTCTCACGGTCCCACAGATAGGTCCACTCCTTACCAATGACGTGTGACCCTGAGAGGTGGCTGGTATAACCTGCTGGGCTCTCTGCTGAGCGAGCGATTGTGCATTGTCGTGTCTCCACTGGGGCTCCTA